>NC_056745.1:609657587-609692587 GCF_019279795.1 Protopterus annectens
AATCCTGCACCCCATTCATGTGCTACCTCAAGGCTAGTATTCAATATTAAGTCTCTGGGGTAGCCCTTTTTCCAAAAAAATGAAATAATGTTAAACATTTTGTTCTTGAAAATCTCCCAACTAGAACTCATATGGGCTGCCCTTACTAACTGGCCCTTAAAAATATTATTTTTTGTGTGTTTGGGGTGGTGTCTCTGATAATCCAAATAATTATTTCAAAAGGCTTTCTTCCTAAATAGTTTGGAAACAAAAGAATGACTTACACGATCCTTAACTAAAGTGACATCCAGGTAGTTAATAAGAGAATCCCAGAAGGAATTTGTGAATTTAAGGAAGCTGGAAATATTTTACAAATAATCCCTAAATTCATTCATGTCAGTCACATTGTCCGTCCACAGAATAAAAATGTCCAAAAAACATAGGTATATAACCCACTTATTTTGAAATCTAGGAATAAAAATGTTTTTACGTTCTCAACTGTACATTACCAGATGTGCATAAATGGGGGCACAACTGGCCTCCAGAGTCACACCCTTTATTTGTTTAAAGAAGGTACCTTCAAAAATAAAACAGTTATTATCCAGTATTAATTCCATAATTTTAACTGCAAAGTTTACCATATTGTTGCTTAAACTAGTAAGCTCTGTTATGGCTTCCCTAAAACGTTCAAGCCCCTCAGCGTGGGGAATAGATATAAAAAGGTCCACCACATCAAAAGTTGAGAAAAAACATGTATCACTGAACATTTTTTGTTTAATTCTGGATAGGAAATCCCATGAATCTTTCAATATAAATTCAATAGAAAAAAACTGCAGTTTTAAATAACCCATACACCAAAGGGGTAAGTAGTACTACCTAGAGCTGCAATAATCACCCTATAAGGGGGATTCAAAACATCTTAATGAACTTTTGGAATTCCAAAAGCTTGTGGAATTACTGGATGTTCATTCTTAAGAAAATCAAATAGTTGTTCTGAAATCACTCCTTGAAACAATGCATCTTCCAGAAACAACTGTATTTTTCGATGAGCTACCATGACTTTATAGTAGGACGCCTCTATGTATTTGTTTGTATCATAGAGTATTTTCAGCATATGTTATCAACTTAAACTACCCCACTCCCTTTGACTGGTTTAATAATTCTGAATGTATTATCAGTTCTTAACTCTCTCAAAATATCAGTTTCTTGTTTCGAGATATCACTACTGCAGAGGGTTACGGGTAAAGTTCAACAAGATGGCCAAGCGGTTACTTACCTCGCTTGAAAAGTCGGTGTTCCGGATATCGGTCTTCTGAACTTGGTCCTTTCATTTCGGAAATTCCACTGTCGGGTATTTAAAACTTCCGATATATATATATATATATATATATATATATATATGTCCACTTTCAAATCGTGAAATACTGAAATATCGAATTTCAGTATTTTGAGACGAGAATGTCGAAAGTGCAGTTTTTTTTAAACTGCATATTAACGAATCATATGTTGCCAAATCGGCACTAGTTGTGGTGCAGTTTGTTGTGTGTGGTGTGCTGTCTCTTTAAGGTATAGTGTGTTCAGGGATTTAGACATAGTCATCGATATGTGGTTGTATACAGAGATGCAGGTAGGTTTACAGTGTGTTAGGGTTTTGGGTATGAATGTGTTTTTATATTTTTTGGCAAGTTTTAGTTGTAGGCTGCGATAGGTGTGTGTGTGTGTGTGTGTGTGTGTGTGTGTGTGTGTGTGTGTGTGTGTGTGTGTGTGTGTGTGTGTGTGTGTGTGTGTCTGTGTGTGTGTGTGTGTCTGTGCGTGTGTTAAAAGTGTTTTTTGTACATGTGTAGTGTGTGTTTATCGAGGGTATACGTGTGGCAGTGTGTGATGGAAGTGTAGGGCATGTAGCGATGGGTTTGTTGTGTTGTTCATGGTAGTGTAACCTCAGAGTTGGTATACTCCAAAAATGAGGCACAGTGCAAGCAATAAACTAGTAAACCAAAAATAGCGCTGTGTAAGGACAAATCCGCACCGGACAGCCGAGAGAACTACCATTACTCCATTACTTTCTCCACGCATACGCAATGCATTTTGGTTTCCAGGAAGAATCTCGTTACTGTTCTGGCAAACAAGTGTGTTACAAAGAGGAGTCAGCAGAGCAACAAGCTGACTCAGCTGTCCAATAAGTGCCGGAAGTAGATCCCCCTGAGATGTATCAGTGCCCGATACACATATATATATATATATATATAAATATATATATTTATTCATTCATTTGTCACCCAGGATACCCAATGGGGTGATAGTTATTATTCACATATTGTTCTGGTTCATCATTCGTGATGATATTTATGTGTATTCTGATTCTGATCACTAGATGGGAGTATTGCCTATCAAAAAAATATCTTACTGAATCATTAGTTTAAATTCCATCTACATATATTTATTTATTTATTTTCTCTGTAAGAATACAATAACAGTTTTTTTCATTAAATGTCATTTCAACTTTTATAACATTCAAAATATTGGTTTGTATTTAAATGTATTTATGCTATTGAGAATTTATTTTGATTTTAGCTTCGTTAGGTACTATGGACTCATTTATATTTATGAGTATTGTTTAGCAAGATTTCTATTGGCTAGTTTAAACGAATGGTCAGCATATATATTTGTGTCAATTAGTGTTTGTATTTGTCTGATGAAGTCTAACTGTTACGGGATGAAAAACGTGGTGATTGTCAAACGTTTAATAAAGGTGTTTGGTAGTTCTCTCAGAGTTGGTATATTAAAGTAGGGGGGGTACTTAGATTATTTGGGTTTTGTTGGTGTGTATGTTGTGTTTGTGATGGTGTAGGGAGGTATGTTGTGTTTGTGTTTTGTGTGGTAGAGGGTTTATTAAAAAACAGAGCGTTGAATACTGAAAATTCAGTATTATGAATTTTCTGTGTACTGTCATTTGTTTTTTTACATTTTTTGTTGTAGTGGTCTTTCGACATTCTCGTCTTGAAATACTGAAAGTTGATATTTCAGTATTTTGAGATTTGAAAGTGGACCCATATAGATATACATATCATATCTTTTGTGGACACCCTAATAATAAAGATGACGAAGCCAGCCAGAAGGCTAAAACACAGTTGGCTGGCTTTGTCATCTTTATTATTGGAATTGTTTCGCAGCCTGGATACTTGTGGATTATTTTGGTTTTGTGGACACCCTTGTAAATAGTTGTTTTAAGGGGTTTATGATTTATTAATACTTTGGTCTTTTTTATATATTGTTATACTTTTCTATTGTTATTCAAATGCTATTATCTGTTTTTGCTATTTTTTTCAATAAAAATGCTTCTATAAAAAACATTTTACAACGAAGAATAACTTTTCTTCCCAAAACTGTCAAAATCTATCTCATCTTTGTCAGACAGAATGGGATTACCATTATCAATCTGTCTAGGTAAGGGTTAGTAAACAAATATCTTTGACTCTGTGGTAACCTATATATCCTATAAGACTTCCTAGGAATAGCAGGTTGACTGTCAGGAAAGACTCAAACTCTCAGGAAAACATTTGCCAGAGCAGATAAAACTGCAGGTACAGCTGCAGACTGAGGAATATCCAACTGCAACAAATCATAACACTTTACAGAAATATCATTCTTTTCCCAATGAAAACATCTTTCATTTTAGATAAGGTTTTAGAAAAAGAAAGGTCTTTTGGAAGGAAATATGAGTCACACTTTCCACAGATTCAGAATATTCACCATGAGAAGCCAGCCCTGAAGCACAACCTTCTCCCTCCAATTCCTGTTCTTCTGAATGGAAATTAATATTAGAAAGACAGAAAATTCTTTCTTTTCTTATCCAAAGGGGAAACAGGCACAGTAAAAGCAGAAATCAACTCTAAGGCAAATCTCAGCAAATGTTCCCTGTTCACTAAAAATAGAGGCAGGAGAAACTATATTTTTTAGCTTTTCTTTTCTTTTCCTCTGAGAATCTCTGGAAAAGACTGATATAATTGGGTTGCATCCTGCACAGCTTGCCAAAAAAATAACAGCTTCACAAAGCTCTGTCTCCCTCACACACCAACATTCGGACTGTTGACTAAGATAGCTCCTTGGAGGTAAATCAGCAGTCAGAGTGTAGGGGGCTTTCTTGACAGTATATACAAAGAGCTTACTCATCCCAAACACTTACAAGATATAAACTGCAACAAATAACTTTATATCCCAACAAATAACTATATAAAGAAGTAGCGGATGAAAGGTGGGAGTGACCTCTGCAGCACTGAGGAATTCAAACATCTACAGCTATGGTAAATGCAACTCACAAAACTACACTATATTCAGCATTCTCACTGCTGCAGTAGGCTTGGATATTTTGGTTGATTACTAAAGCCTATCCAACCCAGTAGGAGGAAGCATAAGGATCCAGAAACCACTGGAAAATGGTCCTGGAAAAGTAAGCCCTGGACCTGGAAAAGGAATCTAGCTTGTAATACTTTGTAAAAGTACTTACAGATGATCATGTAGCCGCCTCTAAAATGCTTCTAAAGTCCATCCCTTTCCTGTATACCATCAGAGAAGTGAAGGCTCTAGCAGAATGTGCCTTGATAATGCCTGGGGGAGTAATAAAAAGCAATAGCTGAGAACAATCATCTCAAAATATTCTGTTTTGACACTGGCTGTCCCTCCTTTGTCCCATCATAAGAAATAAATAGCAGATATGCTTTTCTGTAAAGACAGTACCTGATCTGCCTTTACACATCCAAAATATGTAGAATCTTTTCTCCCTGCCTTTGAGAAACTGGACACAATGCTCGGAAACTGATGACTTGATTTAAAGTAAACTCTGCAACAACTTTGGGCATAAATGAGGGATTTGTTCTTAATGAGACCAATCTCTATTAAAGACCAAACAGGGTTCACCCTACCATGAGATTTTGCAACTTAGAAACTCTTCTTGCAGAGGTCAGAGCAATAAGAAGCACATTATTTCATGTGATTAACCTTAACTCAGCCTGATGAGCCAGCTCAAAGGTAGGCATAGTTAATTTTTCTTGCACAAAATTAAGATCCTAATTAGGGGCCTTAAGATCCTAATTAGGGGCCACCTGCTTCTGGGTGGCCTAACATGTATACCCTCTTTAGAAACTGTTTTACCAAAAACAGTGAGGAAAAGGGTGGATCCATGGGCAGGCATGCTAAAATGGCCACAAGATGTACAGTAACAGAAGAATAAGGAAGGCCAGGGGAAAGTAACTCATATAAATATTTAATAATCGGTGGTGCATAATCCTTCATAAGATCCTGGTTATCAACTAGGTATCAGTTAGAAAATATTTTCCACTTGCTAATATTAAATTTCCTAGTTAACAGGCTTTCTTGCCTCATTTAGTACCTACTACATGTCCTCGTGAAAGAGGTGTCTAAAAGGTATCAAAACTGAATATTCCAGGCAGTTAGCTGAAGTTGCTCGAGAATGGAGTGTATCAAACTCCCTCTGTCTTGCGTAAGTAGATTCAAACTGTGAGTGAGCTTGTGGTAATCCATAACGGCCAATTATATAAGAAGAGAGAATCAAAGCTGCCTGGGCCAAAAGGGAATCACCATAATGAATTTGCAGAGTCCTTCTGAATCTTCAAAGTTACGCTGGAAATCAGTGGAAATGCATAAAGGAACCCCAGATTAGTAAGGAGAGACAAAACCCATGTTAAGAACTCCTGACATCTGGCAAAGGACTCTGCAAAGATAAGTAAGTCATCTAAATAAGGAAATATGTGAATGCCTTGCAGTCTGCAATGAGCTATCACTGGAGCTATACACTTTGTAAACACCCTTGAAGCTGCAGATAACAAAGGGCAATGCAGAGAACTGATCATGTGAGCCAGACACAGAGAATATGAGAAATCTCCTAAAACCTCTGGCTATGGCATTGTGATGATAAGCATCTTTTAGGTCTAATGTTACCCTAAAACTCACATGAGGAATGACAGGTAAATTTTGAAGAGTCAACATTCTGAATTTTGATTCCCTCATAAACATGTTAATAAAGGAAAGATCTAGAACTGGTCTCCATGAAAGCTTTTTCTTTGGAACTAGAAACATTCTGGGGAATTCTTTATCCTTATATCTAAAGCTAGTGGTTCTTTGACTTATAGGATCAACAAATGTTGAAGAACCTGAGGAAGTAACTCTGGTTCGGAGAGTAGGGAGAAATTCTCCTGAAAGAGGTACGTGTATGCAGTGCCAACTGTAACCCTCCTGAACCACTTTTATCACCCACGAGTCTGATATAATCTGTTGCCAAAGGGAAAGACAGAGCCATTTTCTGGAAGAGATTTAGACAGACAGAGGGAGGAGGGGAAGAGAGGGGGAGAAGAATGCTGGCAGAGTCATTTTGGAGGACCATTTTCTGAAAGGATCCTTGCTTTTTGTTGTCCCCCTCCTGCCATCTCTTTTTTTGTTCCCTGAGTGTCAGGAGGTGGCAGAAATTTGTTTATTTTCTCTTTTAAAGTTTGTAGAGGATTTGTGAGATTTGTAATGGGGATTTTAAAAATATTAGAAACTCACTGAATTAATTAAAGGGACTGAAACCTGGTTCCCCTCTGCACTATGAGTTAATTGAACTATTTGATTGGCCGGGGACAGAACTACTTGAAATACTTATTAAAATCAGCGAACCAGAGATCAGCTGATTGACAAAGCAACTAAATTGGATGCTAGCATTAAAGATCTGATTTTTGCCTCCTGTCATTCTCAATATAACAATATTGACAACAAGATAGACAAGATTATTATGGACATTCAAAAACAGAAAGAAAAAAAGTTAGAACAAGATAGACTTGAATATCTGGAAGGGAGGGCATATCCTCAACCAATCCTATTGCAGGAGGGGCGGAAACCGGAAATAAGGTTATAAATACCAGTGATCTAGATGATATGACCCACCCTTTAGAACAAGGTGCCCCAAGGAGGTTAGAATGCTTGATGAAATGGAGATTCCCTAGACCTTCCTCACAACAGGAACTATCAAAGCAAATGGCAGAACAACACGAGAGGAGCCAACAGACAAAGAAGGAATTAATTTTGATATTTAATTATTCTGTTATTGGAGCTGATGATGGACCTGGAATTATTTACAATTTACAGGTGACTTTAAGGTTTACAATTATACCACTTATGTATATGGAACTGAGCATGCTGAAT
This sequence comes from Protopterus annectens, assembly GCF_019279795.1. NCBI lineage: Eukaryota > Metazoa > Chordata > Ceratodontiformes > Protopteridae > Protopterus > Protopterus annectens. Next base: position 609,664,761 of record NC_056745.1, read on the forward strand.
TGTTTAGCAGAGGCTATAATGTTGTTTCTACGGTATATACTAAGACTGAAACTGTTTTGCTTGATTTGAGACTTTTTATTAAGAAGTTGAATTTGAAAATGTTATTTGATGGGGTCAGAATGGAACATGAAATGAATCTGATATGGAGAAGTAGTACTTTTAATACACTCCTTTCTTTGCCTCTGCTTACTTTTGAGAAATTATGTGATTTTGAGATTAAAAAGTTAATTGGTAAACAAGTTCAACCCAGGTGATTTAATTTAAGCAACAATGAATTTATGTTATTTAGACAATTGTGCCAGGATAAAAATGTGAGCGTTATGAAGCCTGATGGGGGGTATTATGCACAAGATAGTTTATACTGATAAAATGTTTGAATTTTTGAATGACGATTTTTATGAAGAAACCACCCTGAATTACATTCATATTATATACAGGAAGTCTAACTTTTTTCTTCGGGATATGGTTGAACAGGGACAAATTGGTGAAGATGTTTCTGAGTTTTTAACAGTGAAGTTTCCCATTGTCTGTACTATATTTCGAATCCCGAAGACTCATAAAAATCTTGTAGACCCCCCCTATGAGGCCTGTTGTTATTGCAGGCACTTTTAAAATACATTTCCTGACAAAGTACATACTTATAAAGTTAAAAACATTTTTAGACACTTACCCGCATTTATGCTGAGATTCCTGGGATTTTTTACTTAAACTACAAAAAGTACCATACTCTGAGAATTTTCTGTTTTTGACAGTAGATGTGGTTAACTTATTTAATATAATACCACATGGTCAGGGTTTAGAATTGTTTTGAGAATTTTTGGAGGATTCAGGAAATATGAATAATGACAAAGTCAGTACTTTGACCATTCTCATGGTCCTAAATGTACAATGGTATCATGACCTCACTGCTAATATGTTTACGTTGAGGATGGGATGGGGACACAGCTTCCTTTCACTGTTCCATGTACTCGGTCTGGAATTTATAAAGTAGCCTTTAAAGTACCAATTTCAAAGAATGAAACTTAATAAAACAGAAACAATTCAGATGTATAAATGGACTTTCAGTAACCCATCTGACATCTTGACAGCAATTACATAAACAAGTGTCCCCACTTTACTGGCTTTTATTTAATGAAGATAGGAGTTCTTCACAACACTCTAAAACTAGCCCCTAGTGATGCTGTAAAAAATAATGTCTGTTTCATACAAATACTCAACAGACATTCATTCATTTTAAAATACCTTATTTATCATATTAAGGGTCATGGAAAACCACTGCCTATCCTAATAAGTCTTACAGTATAGAGCAAAGCTAAATGGCTGTAACATTGTTCTCTCCTCCCCATGATGATTAGAATTTGGTGATTAACTGGATGCAAAATGCATTAGGTAAAGGATATATAAAAATCAGAAACTCCTGGAAAGCAGAATGTTTAAAAATAAATAAATAAATGAGGGGTGAAAAACACAGGCCTAAAAATTCCACTGCAACAGGAAGGTAACAAGGGTGGAAAAGAATCTGAGGCTCCTGTAAGTAAAAATGGGCTTAAAAATACAGCTATGACATTAGAATTTCAAGGAAAGCCTAACAAAGTCTACACTGAAGTGATACGTCCCAGTAAAACCCATGTGGATTATAACAAAAACAAAAAGATTTATGTGGTGGAAGCAGCTTTACTGCATCAGGCAGCTAAGACAGGAACACTGTAAAAAGGAAGAAGTGAGAAAGACATGAAGTTGATGACTAGAAGCAGACCAGGAAGACATTAAACAGAAATTCAGATAAGAGAATTTGAGGGTAATGAATGTGTCAGAAAGAGGAGAGGGACAAGACTGCTTATGCTTTACGGTTAACCAAATTAGTAGCTGGATAGGAATACTTACTGAAAACATTTTACTGGCAAGACGCACCATGCTTATACACCTCAATGATCTACAGCATGTTTCCTCAAGATCTATCAAAAAACTGCAAACATTCCAGTTAAAGGAGCAACTATTATACCAGCTTTGAGTATTTGTGGATCAAGATTATTCTCTTTAAATGAGACTGAAAAGGGCAAATCTGTTCTTCATTTAAAACTTTGCAAGTGAAAAAGAATGAAATGTAAGCTAACATATTCATCACTATTGAAAGTACACTTCCCTACTTTAATCATTTCTAGATATGGAAGGAGCTATGCCCGAACTGGAAAAATACCAACAGTTTGTTTGGCAAGGAGGGCAGGCAGAATCTAAAGAGGAGAGAAGAGACCAGAATCAATCTCAAGAAGGAACTGCTGAGGAAGACAGATAATTAAGCCCTTCAGAATGCTTAAGAAAAAGATGTAAGACAAGCCAAAGGACACAGAGATACACACTTCAAGAGAATAAGACTTGCAATAATGTCTGAACAGCTATCAGCAGAACAGAGTGAATATTAAGAGTTTAGCCATAAAGAATCTAAAAGATTGAGTAAACTTAAAAATGTTAAATTATTAAAAATGCATTACAGTACATTATTACAATATTTCTGAAGTGTTTTTCAGAAAACATAAGGGATATCAAAGGTGAGAAGTAATGCAGTTGCGCCTACTTACCATAAATGTGGATATTTGAGTATCTTCACTGTTGTAGTAATGCCTGTACGGAAAATCCTTGCTGTGGTAGCCCTTGGCCAGCGCAAATACCAAAGACCCCTCCCCCAGTCTAGCAGACACCATGGAGCTGACGTCAGGATGTTTGGGTAAAAAGGTCATCAGCCATCACAATGCTATTAGGTCTTTTTTTGCTAGTTTTCCTAAGGTTCTTGCTTTTGTCAAGATAATATATGAGATCTGTGAACATTGAAGGAGTGAAGAATATACTCTACCCTGTTTTGGGATCTGAAAAGAATGCAGGAAGATAGACAGACTGATTTAGAGATAGTTCGGTGATTAACTCTGGTATATATCAAGGGTTTGTCATGAGAGTAATACTATCAGAGTGGACGATCAAGAAGGGCTCAGTACACATTACAGCTTGCAATTTTGAAACTCTCCTAGTTCAGATAATGACCACAAAAAAGGTAGCTTTCCAAGAAAGAAATTGTATGTCAACAGTGGCTGCAGGTTCAAAACGTGGAAGGGTAAGCTGTTCCAAAACAAAGTTTAGATCCCATGGAGGAGAAGGAACAAACCCGGATGGCTTGAGTTTGATGATGGCCTTCAGAGAAACAGGAGGTTGCATAGGGAGGCAGGAAGAAATGGCAGAAGCATAAATCTTAACGCAGGAATGAGAAAGGCCCAAATTAAATGATTCTGCTGTGTAGAATAATGCTAAGGGTAGTATGGCAGTAAGTGCTAGCTGACATTTTGAGAGGCATCAAAGCAAAAACTTTTTCCATTTGGATAAGTACAGTTTTCAAGATTAGGTTTTCTGGCCTCCTTCAAGATAACCAAGATGTCTTTATCAAAAGAAATATCTTGAGGAGAGGTTATTAAATCATCCAAGCTGTCAACTTTGAGGTGTTAAAATTGGTGTGTATAATAGTTCCCCTGTTCTGGGTTAACATGTTCACCCACTGAGGTAGCAGACATGGATGCTGTCTGGTCATGCTGTGGAGCAAGGAAAAACAATGCTGTCCCAGTCAAAGAAGTGTAATTAGGATCACCTTTGGCCCTTCTTCTCTACCTTATCTTACCTACCCGATCTTCATAGGGAGGGAAGGCATATAGAAATGGACCTATACATTGAAAGGAGAAGGCATCCATCCTCTAGGTCTTGCTGTCTGTGGCCCTTGTGCAAAACATTTTCAACTTGTTTAAATTTATGGCAAAAAGGTCTATTTCTGGCACACCTTACATTTGTGTTAGTGGTGGAAAAACATCCCTGTCTACAGTCCAGTCATATGGATCTGCCTCTGACCTGCTGAGGTGGCCTCCTAAGAGGTTGTTTTCTCATGGTAGGTACTGGGCGGGCCATCTAGAGCAGCCCCTGGACTGCATGGACTGAACTGTGCCTCACCACTGCATGGCTAAATGTCATAGAGAATAGGAGTATGTTCCTCCTTGTTTGCTTATATACTCCATCACTGTGGTGTTGTCTACCTTTATTAACAGAGCACTTAGTTTCAGTAGGTCCTTGAATATGAACAAGCCTTTTAAAACTGCCAACATTTCTTTTAAGTCTATGTAACTTTTTTAAAAGGTTTGATCCCATTTACCTGTACTTGCAGACCATTGGAATTTGCGCTCCATACCAGGTCTTAAGCATCTGTGGGTAGGACACAATTTTCAGGCTGTATCCAGAAGGGGATTCCCTTGTTTAGTCTGCAGGCTTGAATCCACAACTCCAACTCCTTCTTCAAACAGGGAAAAAGGTAAATCTTGTGGTTTAGGGAATGTCTGTGTTGGCACCACACATTCTTGAGGTCCCACTCTTTCTCATGTGTAATTTTACCAGTGAAATAATCAAGATACATGAAACCATGTATTCCTACACTCTCAGGGCTTCCATTACTGATATTTCTGTCTAAAACAGGAGGGAGTTAAAATTTTGTGACATAAAGGAAACGTTTTCCTCTGGGAGGAAGGCCATTTGTAAATTTGTCTCTAACTGGGCTACTGGAAGCATTAACTTTAGTGATGGAGTCAGATTTGACTTCTTTAAATTGAGGATAAACCCCAGGTTTGACAAAATGGTCATGGTGAGATGAAGTGCAGACAGCACATCCATGACACACCCTGCCTGAATCAGGCAATTGTCCAAGTATGGGTAAATTTTAATGCCCTTGTCCTGCAGAAGGCAATCACTGGGGCCAGACACTTTGTAAAACCTCAGAGTGCAGTAAAAAAAAAAGGGGGGGGGGCAGAGTAGAGAATTGATAGGCTGCTTCCCACCTGCACTGAAATGTAGATATCCTGTGTGCTTGGACTATGGGAATGTAGAAGTAAGCATCTTTTACGTCTAAAGTGACCATGACATCCTGAGAGGATAGCATGGGCAGAAGTTTTTTCAGGGTTAACAGTTTGAAATTAGGGACCAGAATAAACTTGCTTAACACTGAGAGATCTAGGGTAGGCCTCCAGGTTCCTTCTTTTCTTGGAACCAGAAAAAGCCTGGAGTAATATCTTCTGCCCCTTTCTTTTAGAGCGGCTGCTTTGATGGAGCCCTGAGCTAACAAAAGGCCTACTTGATTAACACCCTCCTGCAGGTGACCTTTTGGAACAGACGTAATACCTGCTGGTTTGGGAAGAGAGGCAAATTGCAGTTTTTAGTCTTATTTGACTGTGTTTAATACCTTCTTGCCCTGCATAATATTGCTTCCATTCTTTATTGACTAGAGGAAGCCTTCCATCTATTTTTTGGAAACTGGGTAAGGAAAGTTGAAGGGAAGGGTAGCGGTGGGACTTTGGTGGGGGAATGGGGACATGAAGGTAATCAGCTGAATCATGGCTGCTCCCTGCTGGGCTCCTGGGGCTGGGACTCACAAGGCCTAATAACTTTGTCAGCTTGCCATCCTTTTTGAAGCTTCTAGATTTAGATTTAGCCATGTTCTCCAGCTTTTTGAAAATGGCTTCATCCTTAGGTCCAAACAAACACTTCTTGTCTATAGGTGAATTCATGAGATTTAACATGCTCTAGGAGGGGCTGTTCCCTTAAACAAGCATGTCTGTGAATGACTGACCTAGAGGCTGCTGCTCTGCTTGATGTTTCTAAAGCATCAAAATCACAATGCAAAGAATTCCAGAATGCTTTGCAACCTGGGAAGACAAGTTGCAGAAATGTGGCAGTTCTAAGGAGAGAGCTCTATCCTCCATCCCCTCCAGTTTTTCCTTCATTTGCTCCAGAAATGTTTCCTGGATTTTAAAGATCAAGAACAAACTTGTTTTTTTTTTTTTTACCATTCCTTTTTGTTATAATTATTCCCTCATCATATAAAGTGGGCTTTCTTATTCTAAAATGTGTATTTTTTTAGTTACTTCAGTTGCCTTATATCCATTAGGTTTACTAAACTAGTGTTTCTATTTACTGTGTGCTGAGGAGCTGTCTAATTTCTTTCTTATTCCATGTCATCCAACCCTGCCTCCTGATGATGTAGCAGTTGGGTGAAAATAGTTTTTTAGTTGGTAGGCATGTCTTCTGCTGTCTGCAGCAGATTTCATTACAAAGTAATCAGAAATGCAGCACGATCATTTACTCAGTCAGACAATAAATCAATAAATAATCAGCTATATTAAAGTGAAAAGTAAGTGATGCAACAGGATAATATTCTTATTGGGGTTGATAGTCCTTGGCATATCTCGGTTCAATTTCTCCAAGTCTTTTGAGTTTCTACTACCATGATGGGAATGGACCCTATTCTTAAGTCAAACAATAATTAAAGCTCATGAAATTAGTATAGATTAATTCTTTGATGTTAGGCAAAAGTGCTCCTTGCAGCACCCAGAAAGTGCCTAGAATAGACTTCTGCAAATATCAGCAGCATATCTAAATATGACTCTAAATTCTTTTTATGACACCCATTGCTCATACTACTATTGGAACTGTCTTGGGTATCCTCCTTCCTCACTGCTCTCATTTCTGCCTGCAAATCCTTACATTTTATAACTCTGTGTATCTCTGTACATAAGACACTGCAATCACTGGGCGTAACAATTTCAATGATCAATGCTACTTTTGTCTTCTTTTCATGGACAACTTCATCTGTCTTCCCGCATCTATTTTTTTGAACTGTTTGTAATGGATGATTCAGTGTGATACAATGGCATATAGTGTAATAACAGATTTAAAACCAATAAATTATCTACCAATGGATTGATCACTTTTAGGAGAAAACTACAGATGGGTGAATCACCTCAATGACAGCTCTATTGTACAGTGAGTTTGTATGTTATACTCCAAGGGAATTAGTGCTGGAAAGAAAATATTTGGAATAATTTGCGCATCTTTGAAGATGAACATGCAGTAAAAGATCATGCCGCAGTCGATAACAACTTACTACAGTTTGACAGACAACTATTTAATAGAATGCAACATTTGTATTATTACACTGTATGCCAAGTCCAATAAAATGAACTAGGAATTTAATTGTAGTGCACAGAGTGCCATGATTATGCTGCATAATAAGAAAAAAGATTAACTTGTCAAGTGCTTCCTAATACAAGACCCAAACTTAGCAGCTCTTAGGGGTGTTTAACAAAAGCTTCTTAATGGCAGCTAAATGCTGTTAAGATCAGATCTCATGCTAGGGTCAAACAGTGGACAATGGCCAGCCAGCAAAGAACAGTGGCAGAACATTATTAAACATCTTTTAAAATCTCGTAGAACTTCATTTTGCCACAGTTGCAAACAAAAAAATGTGTTATACTGAAGTGTCTAATAGCTTTTAAAGTTAATTTAACAGGGGAGTACACTGTTTTGCCTGCTGTCCATAACCTTCAAATATCCCTGATTTTGCCTCATATGTTTGCCTTATCCTTCATAAAAGTTACAATTCTCAGTGATTTACCAGAAATTCAAAACCAGCCAATAAATACCAGACAAGAGTTTCATACTTTTCACTGTTCAGAAAATGCATACTGATGCAAAACCTGTTGTTCTTTTAACTCATTTTACCAAGGGGTACTGCCTAAGGGAGCCTCTCTGCATACCTCTGAGTGCTCCCTGAGGTGATGTTTAATCAGTCATGTTGCTCTTCTAAAGGCCTAAACAATTTCAAACAGAGTTCAACTGCAGCAGTAGAAACAAAATTTAAAAGGTAATAGAGATTGTAGATTTCCTTTTTAAATTTTGTTTCTCTTCTGCAGTTCACTGTTGTTTACATTAGAAAAATTTGAGAAAATTGGCATGGTGCGGAATCTGTGTTTCTGATCGTTCACAGCAAGCTGATTTTTGCTCATTTTTCTAATGTTAACAACAGTGAGGTACAGCAGAGAAAAAAAATTACAAGGAAAAGTGAAGTAATTAACTTATTGTTATTTTTATTTTGCATGTATATTTATTCAAAGTACTTTTGTGCTGCCTTCAACTAACTGCATATTTAAGATTAATGGATCAATTAATTTAAATTGATAGTTTGATTCATTAATTGATATGCTGAATATATTATTTAATCTCCACATTTTTACTTGTATGTGTATGCTGAGGAAGAGTATTTTGCTTGAAAGCATTGTGTGATTAAAGCTTTTTTGGAGAGGAGTGTGATGCTATTTTTTCTTTTACACAACTCATACAATGATATATAGCCTCTCGCCACGATTCATGAAGCTTGCGCCAGGCGCAGGCGTAGCGTAGGCGGCATAATGCCAAATATGTCTGCCGAGCGATTCAGGTACGAACCAATCCCACGTGCACTACCGGCGTGTGCCAGAGCTACACAGCCCTCGGCATAGGTATGCAAATCACCCCATGCGCAGTGTTGCACCATGCTAATGAAGGCATACAGCTATTCACGAAGTGGTGCAGGCGTAGCGCAAGCCCATGGAAATGTAAACCAAAAAACACGGTTTACATTTTCCCAAACAGAACATCGGAGTTATGGAAGCGGACCACACACATGTATTACAATGTTAACATATGCCAATGGAGAAATACACAGCCAATGGCACAAGAAAAGATGCACAACACCTAAAAAACAATATTTAATGTCATGTCCACAGTAACGCACAGTACAACCGCAGGGCATGTGTGTGCAAACAGGAATACAAAGGAAATATATAAAAATGGCAGAAAATCGCAATGAAAGACAAATCAGGATTGCACCATAATATGCAATGGTAGGCATGGCACACCACAAGCAAGGCGCAAGGGTTGCCAGGGGCCCACGACATTGTTTGGTGCTGTAACTATGAATTAGTAGTCAATGCCATGCAAATGAGGCAGGTAATACTGAATCGCAAACGTTCTGCCAGATTAAGGATGTACCTGACGGCACAGCGCTATAACACCGAGGAGTGTATCAAAAAAAACATGACATCAGCACAGGGGTGTGCCACCGTATCAGTAAGCACACTGGAGCAATGCAAATCTGGCCTGGCCGTTGCTAAGCAAAGCTGAAGGACAGGGGTGGGTAGGAGGGTATAGAACCATTTAGCTGAGAGCACACATGGTGCCCGAAGGCGCATGTGTACGGGGTTGAACTTGTGCCCGAAACCCGGTAAGCGGATGCACACGCCACGAACAATAGTACAAACAGGAAGGTCATGGGAAGAAAAGAAGGAAATGCCGAAGCAGGGTAATTGGCGTAGTAATGAGCAATTAACACCAATCAACACACGGCGGCCAATCGACGGCAGTAGACAAGCTTGCATGCAGAAACCTGCAAAACAGGATAGGAGAGGCATCGGATTGCAAAGAAAGGTGTGGAGGACCTGGAATGCAAAGATAGGAGAACTGTCATAGCAGAGCAAAGCAAACCCACAGTAGATCGGCAATAGCACACATTACGCAACATAAGCCAGGTCTAGGAAACTACAAATGAAAGCAGGCAGCTGGATGCATGCCAGCAAATGGTAGGTGTAATGTGCACAAATGTAAACGGAAGGGCAGGAGGTAATTCACGGCATCCAAATGTAATGTAACACCAAAGACAGCACAATAGCGGTTTCGTAAATAAAACACAGAAGATACCCTGTAGCCACGATCGTACATACACACCCTATGACATCATCAGTGTTCACAGCAGAACAGTATAAAGTGTGAAAGCACCCAACACACACACCTGTGTATTCCCAAACACCGCACCATAGGTGTAAACAGACAGGGAACTTTTGAAATGTACATGCTGGGAGCTGCCATAGCTGTGATTCATCAGCATGTGTTACAGACAGACGGTGTTGTGGAGGATGATGCCGACAACCACCATAGGCCTCGGAGGAGGAGAAGAGTGTTCAGACCAAGGGTAACCTACCAGGGGCTACATGATCTGGAGATAGTAGAGCATTACAGGGTGGACAGGGACATCTTACAGCAAATAATAGAGCTGTGCCGGCCACGCCTGAGAACCAGAAACAACAGAGGGGAACCCATCCCAGTGGACACGAAGGTATGTGTAAGCTTGCGAATACTAGCCACAGGTACCTTTCAAAGGCCAACTGGAGATATAATGGGGATCTCACAGGCATCGGCATCCAGGGTACTACACCAGTTCCTGGATGCCATGTTACCACATGCCAATGAGCATATACACCTCCCCGAACTCAGGAGGAGTTGGCCAGCAATATGCGTCACTTCCACCGTGTGGCAAACTACCTGGTGGTACTGAGTGCGATAGACTGCACGCACATACAAATTAAGTCACCACCCGGTGAGTATGGTAAGCGCTACATAAACTGCAAGGGATTCCACTCCATCAACTGCCAGGTCGTGTGCAATGCCCAGGGCATTATTATGGATGTGTGTGCTGGCAGCCCTGGAAGTTACCACGACTCCCATATCTGGCATGCCTCACAGTTGTATCAGGTATTTGTCATATCCCACAAGGTCACCTTGTGGGGGATGCTGGCTATGCAATGCAGCCGTGGATGATGACCCCCATCAGAAATGCACACACACCAATGCAAGAATGCCATAATGAGGCACACGCACAAACCAGAATCATCACAGAGCGTGTGTTTGGGATGCTGAAATCATGGTTCCAGTGCTTGGACACATCTGGTGGAGCCTTACAGTACTCTCCAGGCACGCGTGCCCACATCTTCATAGTATGTGCCATGCTACATAATATGATCCTGCGGAAACAGCTGCAGCAGGGTCATAATGGGGGAGGGCCTTACAACCCACCGCAAGTGCCAAGGCCAACACAGGCACAGAGGGATCCAGACCACGGACACACTGTGCCAGCCCCAGTAGGCAGACGGAGGCGTGCCCAATATGCCTACGCCTTGGCAAAGAGGGAACGTATAGCACATACCTTGACAGTGTAGGCTCCCACAGACTGACACCCCTCCCCACCTGCACACAGTAACATGGATGGCACACAAACACGACTACCTGTAAATTGTGATGTATAGGTGGCCCACTGTGGAATCCTACATAGGCAGCCCTCAAACATTGTACACGCAACAGAGCCATGGGAACACGGAACTGTCAACACCTGAACAGTAGATGCGCCCATCAGCATCTGTCAGTGCTGTGTGTATAGGTTCCCAGGTACATCGGTAGGTACACGCCCGATTGTCAGAGGCAAAACACCAAATGGGGCAAACAGTGACACCCGTCGCCACAACATCGAGTAAGCAACTGTCGCGTACTGGAGCAGAGGCAATCGTAGGAGCACATGTGTGTAAGCACTGTCCTACACACAGTCATCACGGATTACCCGCCGCGTTACTGAGGGGCTCCACAAAATGTAATCATGGATGTAGTGTCAAGGCAGGGGATGTACTCATGACAGGCAGTAGTCACCATGGCATGCTGCATCCACGGTCGTATGAAGGTGTAGCAAATTATCGTGTGTACCTAATTGTGATATACATACCCAGTGCTGGAGTACAGCCAGTAAACATCACATGGACATACCATTAACTGGACCCATCAAGTTGTAAACTAACGGAGTCATCCATGTGAGTGTAGTGTGGAGTAACTGCTGTAGTGTAACTGCACATACAAATTTACATACTTCGTGTACAACCCCCAGATGTCCAAGTGGTACATGCAGTGACTGTAGTGCATGTTCCCGGTCCCACGTCCCGCAAGGGATGTAACATAATCCCGACGGCACGGGTAATGCAGTCTGGCTGCAGGTCATCAGAATATGTGTAGCACATGTTAGCGGGAACAAGCATTGCCCACAGCTGGTAAGCAATGTTTAAATACGACTATACAGATATGCGCAAAACAGGGCTAAGTGTCACCGACCACTGCACAGATCACGGTCAATGATGTACAGAACAGGTGACACCAGCATTAGTCACCCCTGAACAAATAGCGCCTGCTCTGAAAGGTAAAACGACCACTGCCAGGAGTGGAACAGGCAGTCATGTACACAATCACCCAACACTATTGCTAGGCAAGATGTACGTACGGTATGGTTGCCACAGTTCAAATGACCAATGTGGGACATACGCCAGATGTCAGCAGGATGACACACACCAGGCCAGGATGAAAACCAGAACAACAGTGTTTTGCATAGATAAAAAGCTTATAGTTTAGTAATGGTCGCAGGTACGTGTTCCATGTCCTGTAACATGTAGGTGGGTCAGATACAGAATAAGTGTGTCATGCAATAATGACATAAACTATAGGAAATATGTTTGTCCCAAAGTCGCAGGACATTTGCTATGTTCACAAATATTTCGCAGGACACAACAAAGAGGGATTGTCCCTCGCAAAGTGGGATGGGAGGTAATCTTAACCTATGGCAGGTGTGTAATGTGACAGGTACAGACACAAACATGCGGAGTCTAGGAAACACAGTATACACTGACAAACACACAATGAAAGGCGTAGCGTGCCTGTCACCACCCCTGTCCAAGATATGTATAGATATGTGTGTATATATATATATATATATATATATATATATATATATATATATATATATATATATATAGCTACACATATATAATACAGATAGAAAGGGCGATAGTGTGACATATGTCGATATACAAAGGGTCACTGGCATCTGAAAATATATAGATAGGTCGACGACATTCTAAACACCTTTGAGGTACAAATAAACAGGATACCGCCAACTATGGAACGTGTCACACACCGACACACATAATGGAGAAGGATGAAAGACAGAAAGAACACAGTACTGGAACAGTAGAACTGCGAGCAATAGGACGATAGTAAGGACATGTAGTCACCGCTGTTGGCAGTGCGGACCACATAGGTACCGTGTACAACTGTGTGTGATGTTGCCTGTGTATGTGTGTGATGAGGGTGCCATGTGTATTCCCGTGTGACTAAAGTGTGTCGTGTGTGTCCGCATAGTGTGTCTGTAGGTGGCAACTCGGAGGTAGATGACTACGGTAGGTGCGGGTATAGCTATCCGTAGGCATGCGGTAAACACCTGTCCCACATTGGGAGGGACAGCCCCCCCTGGGCAGGTGTGTCCTGACATGAAACATTAGAAAGGGCAACTGTCCATGAGTGTAGGATATTAGTATGTCCCACATAATATGCAATAGTTGCAGGAAATACTCATGCCTGTATGTAAGAAATGGAAATGTTACATGCAAACCGATAAGTAGTGAAAGACCAAGAACAATAGGTTTGTAATGAGGATAAAAGTATGTGCTATTCTGTGTACTGACCGTGGCCATATGACAGCCTGTAAACACCAATGTGTGACCCGCAAGTGTCCAACTATGGCCATATGAAAAGGTGGCAAGCCATGTGACAGAGGGTCTGACACCAACACTACTGCAATGACTGCAAATATCTGGGGCAGACATACACGGGATAGCATTCATTTACAAATATCTCTGCACATATCGCCGTACATCCGGAGGTATGGAAGTATTAACCGCACCTGCATACCATACTGAAACCAATTAACAATGGCCCACAGTAAATTCCCATAATAGAAGTCTATTAAGTGATAGCACTGTAATTAGAGAAGGGGCCCACACACATATATATGGACTACGTAGAAATGCAAGCCCCACAAAACCGTATATGCTACGTACACCCGTCTACATCCCCCACACTGTAAACAATAGCAATACAGACCATAACCACAGCCCAAACATCTAGTTAGTCAATTACATCTGCTGAACCGTTGACATACCTTGTGAGAGACATTTAAAGGCACCATGCAAAATTGTATCAGTCGTATAACTGAACAAACAGCGATGTTACAGGTGTTTGCAATAGTCCTTTATGAGATGGGTGGGATGACAGGTACAGTCACAGGTAGAATCACACACAATCCACAGGGGACATGACCCCAAAATAGACTTGGCTCTTCACAAAGCAGTTGCAATTACACACAACAAAACACAATACAGGCCGTCTCCCCAAAGGCAGGGCAAATGGCCAACGCCCAGGTGAAGAATTCAATTATACCCCACAGCTGCCGCGTAATTGGCAAATGGAGTAGCTGCACAGCTGAAGTGCACGTAATTAGTCACACCGGACCACCAACTGGCGGCAGTAAACCACATGTTGCAGGTATAGAAGTATATAAAGATGACTTGCCAGATATGCAAACTGTATGCTCATACCATATAACAGTTGAAAGAGTGATAAAGAGGAGCGGGATAGAGACGAAACACCAGAACAATATCAAGGTATGTATAACACTAACTGTATGTATAGTATGTTCTGAATTACGTAATGTCAGTGTATGCATAGACTGGTTTGCAGTAATTAACAGTGTCTGCCATGCATAAAGTGGGGAATGGTATTTATGTAGTGATGTCTCGCTGATCGTACCAATGCTTGTAGAAGATGTGCGTCCAGCAGTGGGCCACACAGTAAACAGCACAGACACCACAAGGGATGCAACATGATGGCGTTAAACAGAACAATGTCATACGAACTCGTCGTCAGTGGCAGGGTATGTCCAATAAGTACGTGCCATAGCAGGGGAAAGTATGTGTAGATATACTGTAACAGTACGCATGTGTATGGGCATATAACGTCAATGACATGTCTACGGTGGACCCTCTGTGCAAGTAATGGTTGAATTATGGGATACCATGTAAAACATGTGTAATGTATAGTACAGTAGATTGATACGTCGGATATGTTACACAGGAGAACAGGCATATAATGCATAACAAAGGGATCATATAGTGATGTGAGTACTATGTAATTAAGATATGTATAAACAGTTATGATGAAATAACTATGTACTCCACTCTGTGCATTTGCAAAGGACGCAAACATTACTCCCATACTAGAATAGCAGAAGAGATGTGACAGACAAACATGAACATGATTGGCATGTACAATAACAGTAGACATATGGCCTGTAGTCAAGGGACATTGTAATAGCGTGACGGTCAATCTAACTGGAAGGGCTATACCAGTAACCATGCACAAAGGACATGTAATAGCTGCACAGGTTCATAGTGGTGTACCACGCAGTCTGGCAAGTCAATGTGTAACAACAACTACAGTGTGCACACCAGTGGCACCTCTCCAGGGTAGTGTCCTGTGAACAGAAGAGCTATGTGTAAGGTGCATCACTGCACAGTACAGCCACTGCAGTGATCCCTGGCGTACATGTGTCCACCATCTAGCAAGCGAGGTATCACATGAACACTGCTACTCACTGTCCATGCGTGATGTACATAGGAAACATGTCCCAAAGCATGGTGAGTGTCCGGTCTGGGAATGCAACCCCCAAGCACATGCCACACACAGTCGTGTGTGTGCACATATCCATGAGCATCATGGTCATAGTGGTTATTGTGTATGTGTATGCGGAGTATATCCATAAACATATTTGCAGACATGGGCCCTGTCTTTGCAGCAGACGTCACCCCCGAGTATGTAGTCTGCAAATGTGTACAGATGTGGTGTCTGTACATAAGCCGCATACGTCACCAGGTGTAGCTCAATAAACATCATGGCATTTTAATGTTGGGGTATGTAAAGCGGTTGTGTAAGGTACACCCTGCGCGGGGTGTTGTATCCATGGATGTGTGTATATGTCCGTGTTCAGAGGTACAATGGGTGCCTATGTACCAGCTACACACCCAGGACAGACATGTGTGAACATGTAGAAGGATATCCACGCCACAGTGGCAATGTGGTAATCACAGGAGTGTGTGCGACATACATGTGTCTTACACACATGTACAATGCAACATGTATGTAGGGGAATAACACCTATGTGATAACCAGTGGGAGGATGGTGTACTGCAATGGTGATGTACACACCAAGTGTCATGCAGGTAAAGGCCATGATGTTCATATCGGTATCTGTCACAGTGACACCCGTATGGATGGGGTCTGTATCAGCTGGTGGAGCAACAACGGCGCTGGGTATGCAGTGGTCTGTAAAGCTAGGCAGGGAAGTCCCCTCAGTGGTAGCCTGTACCTCAGGAAAGCATATATCGAACATGAGGGCCCCATGACTGAGGACTGTGGTAAGCCAAGTGTAACTGGATTGCAGTATGTGATTTGGTATGCCACCCTCAGTGTGTGTGTCCCGTTCATTAGCCACGTTGCATAACACCCGGAGACATATGTTGTGATGTGCAGGTGGATGTGTATGTAGTCAATACCAGAATGGAGAACGGCGCTGAATGTCAGTGAGAGGACAATGCAGGCTGTGTGGACACCCGTGTCGTCATCAACAACTCTGGCGACTGTAGGAAAGGTGTTCAACAGGTGTAGGAGGCATGCTGTGGCCCCAACAAGACCAACCCAGCTGGCATCAAAGGACTGGGGCACAACAGTGACTCGACAAATGATGTCCATGATTATGTGCCCTATAGCCGTGCATAACAGACCAGTGAGGTGTGTAGGGCAATAGTCCCAGCCGTGCTGTGTGGTGCCACCTGTGAGGAGTGTTACAGTCGCTGTGTGCCAGTCAGGGGCCACAATGTCTGGTACAAGGCTATTACTGAATATGGTGTCCCACTGGGGAGAAATGCTGTTCAGAGTTCTGTGGACATCACAGCCTGGGATATTGCAGGGTGACAAAGGGCCTGTGTCCTAGGACATATAGAGTGCAGGTCAGTACTGTGTAGGTGTGACTGCAGGTACACCACAATGTACCTGCAAGGAATACGGCCCTGCAGGGAGTGAGAGGGTGTAATGTTAGCAATGAAGCCATCAGACAGGATGTTGCCAACATCACCTGTTAATGTCATGTTCCAGAGTGACAGTTGTATGTGTGAGCAGATGTGGGTATTGCATACGACTACTGACATACCACCAAAATGCCCTGTGGTACATTTCGGAATGTGTTGCAGTAATGTGTATGTAGCTAGTTATGGTGTATGTGATATGGGATCCTGTGGCCCTACTGAGGCTGACCAGTGAGTCACCCCATCCATGGGAATGTACACCACTGTGTAACAGCCCCCACCTATTGTTGTAAAGTATGTCCATGGGACTGCACCCCCAGAGTGTCATCTGTATTCTGGTGTGTACCTGCATGGCTCTGTGTGGAATAGCATGAACCACATTGTCGTGTACGTGCTACTGAAGTGCACTGGGGTATGTCTCAGCGTTTGCATGTGCATTGTCTACCTGCACGTGTGTCATGACAACTACCACTGTCATACGACATCTGTAGTCGGTGTTGTAGTACTCATCTACTGTGTATGCCGTGAAGTGTGTGGTGCCGGTATGTGGCTAACAAGGGTGGGTAGCAGATGTTCGGATTCCATCAATGAGGGGACAACCACAGGTGTCGAACAGAAGTCACATGTTGGTAGTGTCCATGTCAAGGATACTGTTGGTCTTGCAGGTGGTGTATGGGTCGAACCAGCAGAGTGGAGGTTATGACTCGCGCACAGTGTACGCCTAATGTGTCAGTACATGTGCGGCTATCACAGTTAGGTGTAGGTTACTGTCAGTCTCACATTAGTAGCAGCAGTAGTTCTGGACACAGTCATATGCACGTGGAGCACCTGTGATGCATTGTGCGAAATAACCAGCCGGGATGTGTGTACAACATAGTGGAATATGGGGACACCTCAGCTGTGGGTGTTTCAGTCCAGGTACGTGCCTGAGAGTTACGGTCTGTCTATACTCAGTCATTGCAGGTGTGCTCTGCAGAGCCAAGAGGTAGGTCCCAGTCACTGCAGAGATATTGCAGTGGTGCAGTATCAGGTGTGCCTTGCCTGTGTGCATCACAGAGGATGATGTCAAGCATTGTGTGACATGACCACATGCTTCGCTAGACTGTTCCCATTCTGGTGGTGACTGTTATTGGGCACTGTGCAAGATAGGCAGTATAAAAGCAGCAAGAGACCAACATGTGATCCGTACTCCCAGGGCTGACAGGTGCAGGTCAACTGTGCCATAGCATCATGTTGTTTGGCCGGGTCTGTCAAAGTGGACGTATACTAGATGCCTATAGAATAACAGCAGAAGCAGGGACAACTGTTGGGAGTGACACAGTCGTTCGTAGTACAGTGGTAACAGGTCCGGATGAACGCAAAATGTTTCCCAGGGCGTGGACCACACCAGCAGGGCGACAACACTGGTGGGCTATTGCATGTCCCTGCACACGTAGTCTGTGCCCTGAGTGACAATGTCTGTCACACAAACATGGAAGGGGAGTCCCACTGTACCTGCTGACTTGTGGCATGTGTGCATAGCTTATGTTGCAGAACCAGTTACTAGACAGCAGGATGTAAGTGACTATCGCCTTGTGTAGCCTGCTGAGTGGAACAGCAGTGTGACTGCCGACAGTTACCTAAGACAGGTGTGTTGAGTATATTCTAACACCCTATTGGCTGTATGTATTGGGCACACGTGTCTGTGGGCTATAGGTTGGTGTGGTTGTGTTTGGCGATGTGGGCTATTGTCGGTGCCCACACAGAGTATGGAGGGGTACTGTACAAGCTGTCTCCGTATGTGTGGCCTGTGGTGGGGATCATGTGGGACCATGTGATGTGTGGGGTGCGTTGCCAATGTTGCACAACCCCACATGACTGTCAGGTGCAGTCAGGGTTGGTGACAGTATAACCCCCAGCAGGGCTGCATATGTGCATCCCCCACAGGCTGTACTGTTGTATGTTGGGAGGTGTGCATTGACTGTGGACATGAGAATAGCTCTATTGCCACATGTACAACATAGTGATCATAGTGACAGGCAATAGCACTGGTACGTGCCAGTTGGACATGCCTGTATATAAGTGGTACGTGGCAGGTGGACAGGCCGTAGAAACCACCATGTCTCACGAGGTATGTGAGTGATGTGTGTACGACAGCTGTTGTACAGTTATCAAGCTGGAAATGTATGGACAAACAGTGTACCTGTGAGGACTGGTGTGAAATGGGTGCTAAACGTAGCTCATAATGTGCCAAGAAGCTCTGAACAAGTGCTGAGCTTGCCCACACATTATAGATAGGGTGTTGTATACTATCAATCCACACGTGTTGACAACAGTCATGATTGGTGGCACCGCATCAGAACACTGCCGGGTATGGCCTGCAGGTTCATGAACCATTATCAATGTAGATGATAGCAGTACAGATGTACAAGACAATACGGATGTTCGGCTACAGATGCCTGTGTATGTCACAGGAGTGTTCTACTAGTGGCCTGTTGACAGACTCACAACTACCAAAGGTGCTACAGTGACATATGCAAATCACACAGTGTCAGTTACAGTAAACCAGGGTTAATGTGTTGTACCCCACCCACATTGTAGCCCATACCACACAGACGAATGTCAGCCATCTGTGTATGTGATGATGTGAATGGCCATGACCTATGGGCAATTGTTGTCACAGTGTTGTGAACAACATACAGAATGGGCTGTGTGTGTGATGTGTGTGACATATGTGCACATTCCGGTGGATGATATCAGCAATGACACCAGTAGGGGAATACCCCCGTACCCATTAGGAAACACCTAGGCTGTGGTCAACAGTATGGACACTGTGTTAGGGATGGTGTAGTGTAGTACACCTCCCTGAGCTGGAGACATCCCCTGGCCCTTTAGGTAGTCATCCGAGGTACCCATGACATGACAGGGTGGTATCCATGTGCACAGAGATCATTGGACAGGCATACACAGCACCCGTGTGACCAATATTGGAATACACATCACCCTCCAAGGGTAGGGCCCATGCGTGGATGGCCAATACCAGCCTCCACAATACTCACCTCCAGTATGCAGCATGCTATCCACCTTGCATACAGACATATGCGACACTATGCTGTTAGACATGCTACATGTCCATAGCCTGATCTGAAAGACATACGTCATGGACAACCACCGTCCTATGACTAGGATGGCCACATGCTGGACAAATCCCTGTGCCATACCTGTGACATACTCCCACCATACCATGCAGCCCTGTCCACATATCTGCACATATCACCCCTGCAATACATGGTGTGATGGCCGTATGGCAGATGTAGTATCATCTATCTGGATCAGTAATGTGTCACTGATGCCCCTCGTGGTGGTGTAATGGGTGTCGAATACAGTTAGGAAACCCAGCCCGTACATGCTATAGCCGATAACCTTACCTGCGAATGACGTCCGACTAGCCATTGTCCCATGTGTATCACATGTGCGACACAGGTGATCCGTGGCAGGATGTTGAACAGCTGTGCACTGTAGATGTCTATGGAAAAACAGATGCATGCACAAGTTTCCATGCATACTTGGTGCACTGTCACTGCCCAAGTCCAGTAAGGCTGTGTCTGTGTTGATATGTGACATATCCACAGCATCTAGGTCAACAGCATTACCATGGATATATCAGGCATGGGTAGATAGGTAAGAACACCAGTGCATGCAAACAGACATGTCCACATGGAGACTGACGTCACATGCAGTAGGAACACTAATGAGGTGACACACATATATGGGGATGATATGTAATGCATACTGGGTGTTACATGTGTGGGACACATACATGCCAGTCGTGTTAGTGTCATGTTGATTTGCAAAGATAACTGTGCGAATGTACTAGAATGTATGTGCAGCAGTATCACTGTACATGTCTGTAAATGTGACCTGTCACCTTCATCATGTCTTACAGATAATGCCGCGTACACGCCTACCAGCATATAGCCAACAAGAGGATGATGTCGTAATACCGAACCTCCATGAGAACTACGAGGCGTTATTTAGCCACGTGCCACAGCATGCACAGCAGCGGGATGACCTGTGGCAGGATCTTCGTAGGAGGGTCAACGAAGTGGGCGGCCACAACCGCACCTATCAGCAGGTGCGCAGACACTGCACAGACCTCATACGTCATGCAAAACAGCGTGCCACTGCAATCGCCAGAGAACAAGGTGGTACGGGTGGTGGGCCACCAACCCAGCCTCCACTCACACACACGGAGGAGCTACTGGCCAGTCTGGGAACACCCTCGGAACAGCCCCTACAAACAGTAGCTGTCATCGTGGAGGTGGGTGTCTCCCAACCAATGAGCCTGGAGTTGCCTGGTAAGTCAGTACTGAACATATGGCCAGTATATCCCATGTATGTGCATGTGTCAGTGTACATCATGTAATGTAACAACATATGCAAGGTATGTGGACACACATGTTTTATGCTACCCTGTGTATGCACCATACCTCCAAACTGTACAGGTAATTGCAGGATGTCCACATGTCTGCCTCATATTGTCAGTGTGTTCCCCTTAATATCTGTCCCTTTCTGGCAAATAGCTGAGGAATGGAGTCATTAAATGATGACATACAGTTGTGTTTACAACTGCACATTCCGTTGCAAACTCATGTGCATGCAAACATATTGGTGTTTCAAATATCCAGGTTAGTAAGAACAATATGTCACAGTTGTCCCTATGTGTCCCCATCATAGTAGGCTTTGTCCACATTTATTGTTCTAAGAGGTTGAGAGATATGGTACGCACACATGTGCTGACTATATGCTATTGTACAGGCGAATGTGTTAACCTGCACTGTGCACCCTGTGGCTGTCATACAGTCATGGATAATGTTTATACTGCTGTGTCACCCTATACAGGTACCTCTGGCGTGCCGCACAGACAAGAGTCCATTGCAGGTGAGTCTATCATCAGTATCAGGCATGTCAAAGCATATATCTATTCGCCATGTGGCCAGTTAATACATGGATATACAGGTTGCATCACCCATCATCCACACAGGCCACCCATGTGCAATATATACAACTGAAATGATACACAGACATGAAACTAAAGTATTTGCTACATGTGTGTCCAGCTGTGCATACAATGGTGAAGGTGTCCTACAATGGAGGCATATGTACTATACAGTGGAACAGAATGTGTGGTACACAAACCAGTACCGCACACTGAGCTGTGATATGGGCAGACCATAGGCGTCACCATTGTGTTATATGCCCCTGCAAAGGTTTCACACATTGTGATGTTCCATCCGACATGTCCGAGACACATAGCGTTTTGGTTGCAATATTGTCACAATTCCCCATAACCCATACCCCACATACACCTGTTGTCTGCATAGCCCTGTGGATGGTGACATAACCAACATCTATGGGTGTATGTCATATGGGACAACACAGACATGTGTGATAGACGGCCATCACATACATGACCAACACATGTGCACACATGGCCATGGGGGATGGCCAGAGACACATAGCCACACAGAAGACGGGATGTGGATACACCCTGTCCCACTTTGTCCACATATGGTCCAAGTACAGCCGTACTAGACCGATTGTACAGGTGATGTGGTACGCTGCACATCATAACTGCTTGTGCACAGCTAGCGGAGGTGTCTCATAAGATGTGTTGAACATGATGTCTGTGTCATAGCATGACAGTAGTCACCTTCACAGATTCCACTGACAGTGACACCAGGCCACAGAGACAGCACTTTCCCCCCCTGCCGTAGGACATCACTGTTAGCTGTGCACCATGTGTGCGTGGTACATCAATGTCATGTGTGAAATGGTGACTTGACGGGTCCGCTATGTGTGGACATGGTTGCCAGGCAGCTAACACTCTGTAGTCATCGTGCAGGGGTGTCATCTGTATGTCCCTCCAGTGACCTGACACATGACACAGCATCGTTGGGTGTGTATACACCTCAGCATCATAGGTCACAATCCACAGGTATGTCATGGGTATGCATGCAGTTCTGGATATGCAATGTGTACATAACATGCACTGTTTAGCAATATAGACGCCTCATGATGCCATGCAATGGCACAGTGTCTGTACATCACACTGTGCAGCAATGTAGACGGCCCAGTCCCCTACCATGCCCATGCATATTTGCTCACCATGCATTCTATCTGTAGGGCATATGGACAACACCGCAATGTGATTACCAGTACAATGCTGTACATGTGTCACAACACCATTGTGTCAGGCATGCATGCATGTTAATGAACATGTCAGTAGATTACATGTCAAGGTCACGTCAGCCACGATGCATGGTGTGTCAGTGTGTGTGTCGGTGTGTCAGTGTGTGTGTCTGTGTGTCGTTGTGTATGTGCATGTGGTGTCGGTGTGTGTGTGTACGTGTGTGTGTGTGTGTGTGTGTGTGTGTGTGTGTGTGTGTGTGGTCCATCTAATAGTGGCCCCACAGATGCTAGCAGTGATGAACATATGCACGAGGTACAGGCAGGGATGTCAGGGGCGGAATCTGTGCCAACGGTTGCCATCCCAGCTATGTCCCCTTCTTCCCCGCACACAGTTCAGGTGCCAACACATACTGCATCTACAGTGGCCATATAGGAAGGACAGTCATCGTTTGTTAGCGTTGAACAGGAATGTGTGGTGGCTACAGAAGGTGTCTCTCCACACCATGGTGGCAGTATATTGCCTGCAGATGTGCCACACAGGCATGTGGCTGGTGCTGCTTGTAGGAGGACCTCTGGCAGACATGCACCTGCAGGACACAGCGCAGCAGCTGGGATCACCAGACGCATGTTCCAGACTGTAATGGCGGCACAGGCACGTGCCGAACGGCAGAACAGAGAAGGGCAGAGGCTGCAGAAGGCTGCTATCAGTACCCTTATCAACAACATCCAGGCACTGGCAGGCGCTCAACAGCAGCTTGCTGATGTTCTGGACAGGCGATTGGGTGACATGGTCAGAATCCTCGACCGTGGTATGGCAATCCGTGAGCGTGAGCTGTCTGTGCTGGAACATCTGATAGGGGTGAGGCGTAGGACATATGGACATAGGCCAGCTACACCACCTAGTGCAGGTCAACGCGAGCGTACCACCTCACATGTCCACTCCCATAGTGCCAGTAGCAGTGCAGCTGGTGCTGTGATGTCCACACCAGGTCACAGCAGGCCACGTGGACGTGGCCCTGGACGTTCTCGGCAGGGACACGGTTCCAGTGGCCATATGTCATCGGACAGTAGCCATTCTGTACTTCTGCCTGGAAGTGCCCGTGCAACCCCTGGCAGGCACAGGACACGTGGCCGTGTCCAGTCACAGTGAGCTGTACAACCTGGTCTGTACATTCTGGAGCTGTCCATAATACCCTTGTGTAGGCCTCACAAATAACAGAACTGTGTGCACACATACACGCACACAGCGAACACAACTGTAGGGCTCCACAACACTCACATACATACAGAACAGACATGTCCATTCAAATCACTGGCCCTTACCCGCACACATGATGTCATCCATTGGTGCAGCCTATGCCCCTGGCAAACAGTATCACCCTGTGCATATGATGAAGCCTGTGCCACATCCCTGTCATCCACACCATCGGTGCAGGGATATGCTCATCTGGTCTGATGGACAGGGTGAACAGAATAGTGAGAGGTGTATCTAACATTACTTGTGTATTCATATTGCGGGATGTGTATGTTGTATTGGTCGTGTGTGAATACTGAGATGTGAGAAGTGTACCTCACATTACTTGTGTATGCATATTGAGGGATGTGTATGTTGCATTGGACGTGTGTGAATACTGAGAGATATGTATGTGACATCAGTGGTGTACTGTCAACATGCACCAGTCATACCATGTAGTCCAGGTGCAGCATGCATTGTGATATGTTCACAGTATGTGTCTCGGTTACAACAGTAACAGCATGTTGGTAATGCCCTGGTTCCCTCCTATGGTGTACTGGCATGTGCCTACAGGTAGCAGAGTTTGCAGTACCCCATGTGTAACTGTAGAGTACTCACAGGCACGTATGGCAATATCAGCATGCTAAACGCACCCTCAACCCGACTGTTTGACAGTCGGACATGACACAGATGTCCAAACATGACACAGATGTCCACACATATACTGCACCTAAAGCATGTGGTCAGTTGAACAGGCTACAACGGACAGAGATGTGACATACATACCGGGAAACATTACAGGTATGTTGACATGGTGCGGGGGTTGTACACAGAGGTCAGGCCAATGATGACGTTAGAAGCCACCTAATAGCATGAGGCCACACTGTGTAGCAGTAATACCCTGTCACAGTACAGGTACATGGCCACATTCACGGGGTCTACAGCACTATAACACACCCCATAGTGTCCATGTGTGGACCCGTGCCTATGTGGCCATCACCCTCGCAGTACTTTGCACCCACACGACGTGGCACAGAGAAGGGACATGCACAGATAGCCAGTATGGCTGGGACAGATGGCATCAACAGGGTAGTAGACTGCATCACCATGAGGGGTTAGTGATCCTGTTTCCACAGTATGGTAGCATACACTCTCACACCAAGCACCAGACAGCCATGCATACATACATACACAGACACACTGTGGTGACCAGATATGTGTGTACTGATAGCCGATGTGTGTGATGCACCACACCTGCCGACCTCATGCTTTCCACACTGCAGTATGTACAGATCTGTACAACGGTGTACAGGGATGTGTCACATCTGGGACGTAGTCCTCACCAAATGTGGCATGTGTGGTCACACAAGCGGACACACATGACAGTGCTGGGAATGATACACCTGCCATAAGATGATCTGTTTGATTGACATGCAGCGGTATTGTCCGCAGTTTGTGTACCAATGCTATGTCTGGCAATTGTGTGGCTATGTGCACATGGGTGGATGTCAGTGATACGGGTGTCACGTGACATGCAGTTGGCTACACCTGACCGCTGTGTATGCGTTAAGTCATCACCATCAAGTAACAGTGACATAGCATACTGTTTGCACATGGCATAGTAGGGTGGCATGTGACACACTTGTGAGCCATCCCTGGCACACATACATCTACACAGGTGGATCACCACTTTATGTACACAGATCCCTCCATACTGGATGTACAACCAACTGTACTGTCTGTATGTCACCATATACAGGTGTCAATGATGGGGCTGCATTGCGACTGCATGTTGTAGTTGGGCACAGCTGTGGTACGGACATCGGCCACTGCACATGCATGGTTGCTGCATGCACAGTACAGATTGTACATGTTTGTTGGTCCTACATGTGTCTCCTGTAGCCATGTTTGTTTGCATTGCTATTGGACATGTTTGTTGACATACATGACACATGGACTGTGGTATGATATCACGGGTGTCATGGGCGACTACTACAGGGGAATGTGTCCTCCGACATTGCTACCACCTGTACTGTGAGCATTCAACAGACATGGACCCACCTTCCATTTGCGTGCGTATGATTGCTTAGGCCACTGTTCTGCACGGGGGACAGCAAAGGCTTAGCTGTGTACATATGTGTTGTGTGTGGTTCATGCACACATCCACTACAATCACATGTTTGACATATCCAAACATGCATGTTCGTGGGTGTACAGCAACACTCATGTGTCACAGCTGTGTACCACCCGGGGCCCCTGGTATGTCTTGAGCTGACCTGGTCATGTATAGTGGTATACTTGCAATGCATAACACCTGTTGGAACCCTGTCAGTACATGTGTACCCTGCACAGTTGCTGTAGACCTCTGTACAGTCCACTGGTCATGTGTCACACGGTATTGTGGTAATGTATGGCTGTGTACATGCGTGTTCGTTGGTGTACAGCAACACTCATGTGTCACAGCTGTGTACCACCCGGGGGCCCTGGTATGTCTTGAGCTGACCTGGTCATGTATAGTGGTATACTTGCAATGCATAACACCTGTTGGAACCCTGTCAGTACATGTGTACCCTGCACAGTTGCTGTAGACCTCTGTACAGTCCACTGGTCATGTGTCACACTGTGTTGTGGTAATGTATGGCTGTGTACTGCTGCAGCAATGACATGGTGATGTCTCGAGGCTACAGTGTAGACTGCGGTGTGTACATCTGGGATCTGCACCTGTGACAGCTGTGATGGCAGCTGAGCATGTGCTGGTCACTGCATGTGTGTGACCGCTCTGTGCATGGAGACAGTTATGCCTTACTGTACCCTTCCATGTCTAGACTCAGTCTGCATGCAAGACGGCCCTTTGCAACTGCTGTGTGAGCATGCCCAGTATGCTGTTGTGTACATGGACACACATGACAGTCCCAACTGAGCCCTTGTGAGTTGAGACTCCATCCGCATGCAAGATGGCCCTTTGCAACTGCTAAGTGTGTGAGCATGCCCAGTACGCTGTTGTGTAGATGGATACACATGACAGTCCCAATTGAGCCCTTGCAAGTTGAGACTCCGTCCGCATGCAAGACGGCCCTTTGCAACTCCTAAGTGTGTGAGCATGCCCAGTACGCTGTTGTGTAGATGGGCACACATGACAGTCCCAACTGAACCCTTGCGAGTTGAGACTCCATCTGCATGCAAGATGGCCCTTTGCAACTGCTAAGTGTGTGAGCATGCCCAGTACGCCGTTGTGTAGATCGACACATAGTACAGTCCGAACGGACATGTATTACTAAGTGTGTGGCCATGCCCAGTGACACCTTGTGTCGGTGATGTCCTTCTGTGCATGGCCGTTGACATCCTGTATAGCCATGGTGGTCATCCAGCCAACAGATGTCCATTTTCAACGTCATGATGGATGCCTACGGAGTATACACTGGTCGACTATCTTGAAGGGTGTACTGTCTGTGGGGTGTCCCGTGACTATGTCATGTTGTCGTGGTGCACCGTACATCTTACATTGCCACGATCACACCACTGCCGTGTGTTTGTCTACGTGTACCGTGGGACAGTAATATGTCTGTATGCTTTCAGACTGATCACTCTCTATACAATCCCTGTTGACGTCCTTGTCAGTGCGGATGATGACACACGCCTAGATGTCTGCCTCTGGGACTGCTGTGCTTAGTAATCTAAGTAGCGTGTTCTGTAAATGCGTCATGCTGTAGTGTGTTAGGGTAGTTAGGTGTATGTTCAACTCCCAGCCC
>NC_056745.1:610367587-610572689 GCF_019279795.1 Protopterus annectens
CCTTAAAAATATGTGTTCTCACAATATCAGCAAAACAGTTTGAATGGACATGATCAGCAGAAAAACAATTTGTACGTGCCTTCTCATAAGACATTTCCTTAAAAAGAAAGTCTAAAAAGTAAATTATTATATGGTTTCTTACAAGCATCAGCAGAAGTGTTTCCTAGTAGATGCTTCCATACAAAGTCTAAAGAGAGATACCAAGAAGAAAACCAAGATCCAAGAAAAGTATAGACTGTAAAAATCAAGCTAATGTTAGAGATATTTGTAGGAATACACTTGTTCCGAGGTATCGTATAGGAGAATTATAATTCATACTGATCGTGAAGCAAACCTTGTACATTAAAGCTAAAAGCTGTGGGAAGAAATATCCAGGGAATTGTTATGGCTAGGCTTGTATAGGCCCTAGGGCCGATAGCTTAGTACCAACCTATGAACCCATATATATATATATATATATATATATATATATATATATATATATATACATATATATATATATATATATATATATACATATACATATATATATATATATATATATACACATATATATAGGGGGCTATTTCACATGCTCAAAGTTTCAAAACTTCGAACTGCAAATGGTCAAGACCATAAGATTGAAGTTTTGAAACTTCGAAATAGTAATACATTTTTTTTACGTATTTGTAGGGGGGGGGCAAGCCACCCCTGCACCACCCCAAACCCAATGCTAAATAAACATACCAACTCCGAGATCAGATGTTCCATGCTATATGGTGATCTTCATTCAAAAAGTTTGAAGTTTCAAAACTTCGATCTTATAGTCTAGACCATTTGCAGTTCAAAATTTTGAAATTTCGAGCTTGTGAAGTTGTGAAGGGAATCTATCTATATATATATATATATATATATATATATATATATATATATATATATATATATACACACACACACACACACATACACACACATATACACACATTATATATATATATATATATATATATATATATATATATATATATATATATATATATACATACACACACATACAAATATATATATGGATCTAGGACTGTCCATCGAACACACGTTTCACCGAAACGTAAATGGGCGAGCTCAAATTCGCGAAAGTGCATTTAATAGAAAATGCAGTTTCGCCAAAAGGTACGTAAGCAAACAGTTGTTTGCATGTAGGTTTATTATTTAATTATTTTATTTATTTATTTACATTTGTTGACTAGGATTGTCCGACTGGACGGAGGTCCATTTTCAGTGGAGGCCCAGGGAAAAAAGCTCCACAGTTAAAATATACAGACAGTAATTACATTGGATTTACATAGCAATTAACAATTTGATCAACATAGCAATTAAAAATTACAAACAGTTACAGATGAAGAACATAGTAGATTGTACAACTAAACAAACTGTTGCTTAGATCGCGGTACAGTAGGGATAAGGGAATATTCACTTTTCCCCCTGTAGTGCGATCTTGGAGAGAAAATATTAAACTGGGGGGGTGTGGAGGCTGTGGGGGTGCAGGGGGCTTGCCCCTCTGTATACACATGAGTAATCTTTTATTTTTTAGTATTTTTTTTTCCCGATAAATGCACTCTCTCGAAAGTGTGTTCGGTGGTTTACATTTCGGTGAAACGTGTGTTCGATGGACAGTCCTAAAGCCATATTTTATATATATATATATATATATATATATATATATATATATATATATATATACACACACACACACACACACACACACACACACACACACACACACACACACACACAATATATGTATATATACACATATACAGATACATATACACACACACACACACACACACACACACACACACACGTGATATATCACTAGGTGGGTTGTAAACTGGCTCACAAATCCACAGTGTGAAAGTAGCTGACTCCAAGTCAGACTGCCGACCAGTCACCAGTGCAGTCCCACAGGATTTGGTCCTGGGTCCTCTCCTTTTTGGTATCTACTTCTCTGAAGTCCAGGCCAACACAAAGGGACTCTGGCTGACAAAAGTTCACAGACGATTGCAAGTTGGGAACTATTATTAACTCCCAAAGTGATGCTGACATCCTACAGAAAAGCCTCACTGAGACCAACGACTGGTGTCAGAACCATGGCCTTAAGCTCAATGCCAAAAAATATGTTGTCATTCCCTTTGGGAAAAACCCGGTTCTCATGAATTACCACATTGATGGTAGTCCACTGAACACAGAAGGCGTTATAACAGATCTGGGAACACAGGCTGACAGCAACCTCTCTTTTGACCACCACATTATCACTGTGGTCAGAAAGTCCTTCTATGTGACACATATCATTACTAAGGGTTTTGTATCCAGGAAGAAAGAGGTCATTGTCTCCCTCTACTCTTCCCTCATTAGGCCAATCATTGAGTACAATGCCCCATTTGGCATGTACCTCACTAAACACCTGCAACAACAGGAGAGGCCACAAAAGTACCTCACAAAGAGGATCCTAGGCCTTAAACATTTGTCCTATATGGACAGACTAAAAAAACACCAACTATTCTGTCTCAAGTCGCCTATATAGAGACGATCTCTGCTTGACTTACAAAGCCATGTCTGACGCAGCTCTGTTAGAAATGCTACATCTGAAGAAATCCCAATCCCTCCACGCCACTTGCTCCAGAGACCTCAACCTCATTACCACAATCAACAGAAGATGCTGGAGGGACAGCTTCATAACCCAGAGACTGCCCATGCTATGGAATAGACTGCCCATGCATGTCAAGCAGTGCACCTCACTCGCCCTCTTCAACAGAAATCTTGATGAGTGGATGGGAAATAGAAAATTCACCCCACGGATCACTCCAGTGGCTTTACTTGACAGAGGCACTGGGAACTAAGGTCGGGTGGCACAATGCCAGGGTACTCCTATGGGCTAGGCTTGTAAAGGCTCCAGAGCCATTAGCCTAGTACACACCTATGAACCTATAACTGAAATGAGAAAATAGATATTTAAGGAAAGTTAAGTAATTAAAATTACTGAATGTATTAAAAGTGGCTTTCAGAGAAACCACTGAGGCCTGAAGTCAATAAATAATGACTTAGATTTGAGTTTCAGAGTTTGTATCCTTCACATTATGCAGGAGAATCCATTCTATTATTCTAGCAACTTTCTAAGATTTTTTTTTTTTATTTACAGGAAGTTAAGGACACATTAAGGGTATGGGCAGCAGGCAGAAACAAATCTTTTGCTCTGTCGCTGTCATTTGCTAATCAATAAAGGCAGATTTTACTGCTGAGTAGAATTGACCTTAACAACATAAGCTGAGGGTGCTTAACATTTGTTAATGTAGGGTTTCACGCCACTCTGGAGCTTAACTCGTTTGTCTTTTTCCAAATATTGGAGCATAATCATCATGCTCCATACACTACATAATTATTATTATTATTATTGCAAAGGTAGATATTGCCCAAAATGTAAAGTATCTACATGCAAGCCTGGAAAAATTAGTGAAAAATATAGACTATAAAATGCCAGAAGAAAAAAGGGAATGAATCAGAAAACTTGACAGTAACAATATGGACCTGTTTTGGATTATAGCAATGTTTTAATAACGCACAATAAATAAACAGAACTGCTCAACTGAAAAATTGAAAATGCAAACCTACATACACCAAATCTGAGGTTGCTGTTCATCTTAATATTCCCTTTTCTCCAAGGTATGGCGATCTCTGAGCTAATATATGAAAATTTGGGAATGGTGGTGGGGGTGGGGAATTTGCTCCATTGGTTGAAAGGAGCAACGCAAGGTCTTATATTTGTTTTTCTCCTGTGTTTTCCTTATGCTTTTCCAACATTTTGGGGCTCATAAGAGTATGTTTTGGTGTTTCAATAAGGAGCCATTGGATGGATTACATTAATATTATCATCTGAAGTAAACATTGCAAACATTGGGTGTGTTTCAATCCAAGTATGTACAAGTATGAATTTTTAAATAAAACATAGATCGGTACTTTTCTGTTAGCGGGCAGCACTCGTCGTCAAACATAAATGTTGCCACGAAATGTAGATGTAAAGCCTCCTGAAAATGTTACCCTAATTACATGTATCCTTATCCTAATCAGATGCATTTCTCAAAGCATTTTGTAATTCGTCATCTGCATTTACTTTGTCTGTGGATGCAATTAGGCTTGCTTAGGGTTTCTGCTTGTCATCTTTTCAGATGGTAAAATGGGAGTATCCCCAAGTAAAATATGTGATTCTTCGAAATAAAAACATATTTGTATGAGTACAGAATACCTCTTTTTACTTTCTTAGTAAAATAAATATTCAATGTTATACAACTGGAACCATACCTCATGAGGAACGTTCCTCATTTTGACTCTGAAAAAGTTAATGTCTCTCGCAGTTCCAATTCAGGGCTAAGAAATTGTAACTGATTTCTATGAAAAACAATACTTGATCGTATCAACTTATCAAAGTAATAATATATAAAATGAAGTTATGTCTTACCATAACATTCCATCTGTATTGTTGATCCTCGTTCAGTCATTACACATGGGTATCGGTTCCGACCTCAGAACCAAGCCGGCCATTTTCCAAGCTTGTGTCTGCTTCAAACTCTCGAGCTAAACTCTTACCCACAATCCCCCTCTCCCTGTTACCTCAGATTGAGTTTGCAAGTCAAAAGAAGGTAGAGGCTATCTCTGGTCAAATAACCTAAGAGAACCGGATGGTGAGATCCACTAGAAACCACAGGAGGGGGAAGGAGGGAGGGTCGTAATGACTGAACGAGGATCAACAATACAGATGGAACGTTATGGTAAGACATAACTTCATTTTATATATTATTACTTTGATAAGTTGATACGATCAAGTATTGTTTCTGATATTGTTAATCCTCATTCATTCCTTACGCAGGGGACAGAGTCCCCAGCTACCTCTATTCCCGGGAGGCTCTCATGGTAGGACATTCCTGAGCACCATAGAACCGAAAGATGCTCTTCCCCTGGAGGCCAAATCCAATTTGTAATGATTGATGAAGGTATGAGGCGTAGCCCAAGTTGCAGCTGCACAGATGTCATGTAAAGAAGCTCTGGCACAGAAGGCAGCAGAAGATGCCACCGACCTTGTTGAATGAGCTTTCATGGTAGTAGGCAACAAGATATTACGTTGTGTATAAATGAAGGTCACACATTCCTTCAACCATCTAGCTAATGTGACCTTAGCAACAGCGGATCCTAATCTAGGTCCAGAAAAGGCCAAAAATAACTGGCCGGATTTACGAAAGGACCTAGTCCTGTAAGTAAAAATGGATTTGCCTGCGGATATCTAGGGTATGTAGGCAATACTCTCCTCTGTTCGAATGATTGGGAAAGAAAACTGGCAATTCAATGGTTTGATTAATGGATATTTCACAGATCACTTTTGGCAGAAAGGATGGATTAGTTCTCAGAGACACTCTATCTCTATGAAAAATCAAGTATGGACTCTGGATACATAAAGCTTGAAGCTCCGAAATACGTCTGGCAGAAGTAATGGCGACCAAATACAAGGTTTTCCATGACAAATGCTTGAGGTCGCAAGAAGAGGCTGGTTCAAAGGGTGGTATTGTCAGAGCTTTTAGAACTAATGATAAGTCCCCATGGTTGAACAGGTTCTCTAAAAGGTGGCTTCAGATGATTCACACCTTTTATGTAGGTCTTGTACAATTTGTGGGACATAAGAGAGGACTCTTGGACACCCTCATGAAAATTAGAAATTGCAGCCAAATGAGCTCTAATGGTAGAGGCCGATAGACCCGATTGGAAAAGGTCGGCCAGATAGTCTAGTATTATCGACACTGGTGCTGAGAAGAGATCTACTTGTTTATCTTTCAGCCAACAGGTAAATCTTTTCCACTTGCTCAGATAAGTAATTCTAGTGGAAGACTTATGAGATGCAATGAGAATGTCACGTACTGGTAAAGAAAGATCATTCTGCCTGGCGATCAAGGGAATTGGAGTAGACAAGCTGTGAGCTTCAGGCTGTTCAAGTTGGGATGAGTCAGGTTCTGTGGATGTGAGATCAACTCCGGGGTTGGATGGAGAATCCATGGTCGATCTAGTAGGTGAGGCCAAAAGAAGGGAAACCAAATCTGTCGAGGCCAATATGGTGCTAAGAGGATCACCTTGCTCTTCAACCGACGGGCTTTCTTCAAAAACTGGGGAATGAGGGGAAAGGGTGGGAATGCGTAAAGAAGACCCGAGGGCCAATCGTGGACTAGAGTGTCCCTGGGTGACTGTCCCAAAGGGGGAATCAGAGCAAAGTAGTTGCTGCATTTGTAGTTGGTCGGGGATGCAAAGAGGTCACAGCAAGGACGGCCCCAGCAGTGGAAGATCTCTGCCGCTATCAAGGGATTCAGGTACCACTCGTGAGGTTGAAGAATGCACCTGCTGAGTCTGTCTGCTATCACGTTAGAACTCCCGGGAATGTGCGATGCTAGAAGAAAATGGTTGGTAGCAATCGCCCATTGCCATATCCTCATGGCCTCTCGACAAAGGGGGTAAGATTTGGTTCCACCTTGCTTGTTGATGTACCAGACCACCGCCATGTTGTCTGACTGAATCGCAATTGTCCCAGACGGTAGCAGGGGATGGAATGCTTGCAATGCCAGAAGCACCGCCCTCAGCTCTAGAACATTTATATGCAGATGGGCCTCCAGTTTGGACCAAGTGCCTTAGACTGTCTGCCCCTGACATAGCCCCCCCACCCCATCAGGGAGGTGTCCGTGGTCATTGTGGCCTTGGGTTGCTGGGGGGAGAAGGGGCGAGACCATTGTGACAAATTGTGTGTCATCCACCAATTTAAATCCTGTTTGCACCTGTGGGTTACACGAATCATGGCTGAAAGAGGATGCTGAAAAGGATACAATTGGGTGAGCAGTAGCCATTGTAGAAGCCTCATTTGAAATGTGGTCAGGGGGAAAATGGTGATGGAGGCTGCCATGGAACCCAACAGCTGTAGAACCGAGTGAGCCGTGGATTTCTCCCTTGAAAGGATTGGAATCAGTTGTTTTATCCTTAAAATTCTGTGCTCTGGAATGGCAGCACTGCAGTTCTTTGTGTCCAAGATAACTCCTATAAATTCTGTCGACTGAGATGGGGTGAGGTTGGATTTTTGCCAGTTTATGGTTATGCCTAGCCATTTTGCAGCGAGGAGAGAGTATGCCAGGGCATCTTCCAGTAGATGTCTGTTGGGGGCGGAAATGAGACAGTCGTCTAGGTATGGAAACACCTGGAATCCTTGAAGTCGCAAGTGAGCTGTGACAACTGCCATACACTTTGTGAACACTCTGGGGGCTGTAGAGAGTCCGAAGAGCAGTACTCTGAACTGGTAGTGACTGGCTCCCGCACAGAAGCGCAGAAATCTTCTTGATGGCCTGTCCACTTTTATGTGGTAGTATGCACCTTGAAAATCTATCGAGCAAATCCAATCGTATTTTTCCAAAAGCGGGAGGATAAACTGTATTGTGACCATCCAGAATTTTGGTACTCTCACAAACTTGTTCAATACACTGAGATCCAAAATTGGTCTCCAGTCCCCGGTTTTCTTTGGCACCAAAAATAGTCTTGAGTAGAATATGGATCCTATCTGGTCTGGAGGGACTATTTGGATGACTCTCTTTCTTAGCAGCTTTTCTATCTCTAGTGCTGCTTCTTCCCTTTGCCTGGGTGGAATGTCGGGAAATTTTTTTTTTTTAGGGACAGGAGAAATATCGAAGGGGATATGATAACCTCTGGTTATAATCCTTTGTACCCAAGAATCGGTGGTGATGGTTAGCCAGGCAGAAGGGTACAAGGAGAAACGACCCCCAACCACCTCCAGAGGAAAGGAGTTGGGCTGCTCTTCAGCAGCGCTGGTAGGGTTGGCCAGGGAAAGAGTCCCTGATACCCTGGTTACGTGGACCCCCTCTGCCCCGAAAGGAGCATCATCCCTGTGAAATTCCCCCTCTGCCTCTAGGGGAGAACTCGGCCTGTGTGTCACGGAAAGAATGCTGAGATTTCTTGAACCAGATCTTCCCATTCTTTTGGTTTTGGGAGAAAGCACGTTGAGGGTAAGAATAACGGACACCTATGGCAGAAAGGGTCTTACCGTCCTGTTCACATCTGGCCAGTGTGCTTTTAACTTTGGGTCCAAACAAAGAGGCTTCAATGGGAGCGTTAACAAAGGAATCCTTAAAGGGTTCCGCAAAACTGCACAAGCGCATCCAAGCATGTCGTCTCAAGACTGCAGCTGAACCCGCTGCTCTAGCTGCTCCTTCTGATGCACGAGATATCAGTCGCATGGAGGAGTTAGATATTGACTCAATGGTGGCCAGCTGAGAGGCCACTTTGTCACGGACCTCATGAGACACAGCACCAGCCAAGGTTTCAGAGAGCTCAGAAATCAGATCTCTTTGAAGCCTGGTAAAGTGTGCCATATAATTCAGGGACCTGATAGTAAAGGTTGCTGATGCAAAGGTGTGCTTCCCTATCCTGTCCAGGGCCCGGGATCCTTTGTTAGGCGGATGGACAGTCTGGCTTTCTTCTTCTGCCAGATCCTTCTTTGTTGTGGCCGCCACCACCAAAGCATCCACAGGAAGACCTTTTGACCAATGTGGATCCGTAGCAGGAGGGGACAAAATCTTATCTGGCCTCCGGGGAATAGCTTCGCCAGTGTCAGGAGCCTTCCAAGCACACTGCACGATAAGCCGGAAAAGTTCATGGGCAGTTGGAGTAACCCAGGAGGTAGGGGGGTGGGCACGAAAAGCCTGCAGGAACACAGATTCCTCAGAGGTCGGATTAGAGGACTGCCAGTCACCTCTCTGTTTCAGGATTTCAAGGATATCACCAAAGGATACCTCAGAGGGTGACCGAGGGGATCCTTCCCTCTCATCAAAATCTGTGTCTTCAGTGAGGGACTCCTCTGTGGAGTCCATGTACTTCCTCTTACACTAACTTTTCTGGTGGACTTCCTCAGCAGGAGAAGCTGGGGAAGACAGCGGAAAAGTGGTTTCCTGTGGGAATATGTCCTGAGGCCCTTGCACCTGGTGTCCGCTCGGTGTGACTTGTGAAACCAGTGTACCAGAGGAGGTGGAGGGATAGACAGTCCAGTATCGCCAGCAGCAGCGAAAGCCTTCTTCATCAGTTGAAAGGCTGGTCCATCTGAAGAGGAGTGAATGTCCAGGACAGGGGTCACCCTTGCCCTAAGTGGCTCAGCCTGCCGACCCGGAGTCCCCGGATGGCTGTGGAGCAGCAAACTATGCATGTCACAACTGACATACTGGGTCAAAGCAAAACTTTCCTGCCACAAAGGCAACTACGGTTCCTTAGTGAGATCCATACAGGGAACCGCAGAAGGGGAAGACTGTGCTATATCCATGGACTTCAAAGGCAATGAAGGAGGAGAATAAGAAGGGGTCTTTGGAGATGGGTGATCACCTCCCAAGGAAGGATAGTTCCTGGGGGGTGGAATACCTCTGGCCAAGAGCACCTGATCCACAAGACGCAACACATCGTGTTCGGAAAGGCTTCTAATGGACCTCACGGAGACTGAGGGAGAAACGGGCCTGTCCACAGAAGAAGCAAACTCAGTGCCCATCTCACCAGTCCGCACCGAGAACAACAGTGCAGAAAGAGACTGGACTACAGGTGTCTGCACCGAAGAAGTCATCTGCAGACCGACACAGGGATCAGTGCCGAAGTGGTTGTCGGTACCGAAGTCGGAACCGACAAAACTGGAATCAACAATAAAGGCTTTGGTTCCGAGTAAAATGTCGGAACCGACGTGGTCAAGGTCTGCGCCGACTGAGCGGTCAGTGCCGATACAGTGGTAATAGTCTGAACCGAGGAGCCCCTCGGTGCCGATATAGTGAAGGCTGCAGGAGAAGACGGAGCCTAGATCACTAATGGAGCCGAAGGCCTCGGTGCCAAAGGTCTAGGCACCAAAAGCACTGGGGCTGACTGAGTGAGCTCCGGGGCCGAAATTTTAGCCTTTTTAGGTTTTGGTTGGCGGGAGTCCCCAGCCGGGGGCGAAGGCAAAGATTTAGCCTTGGTAGGAACATCCAAATCTTTCTTATGGGCTCTAGGAGGGGTTGAGGCCTCCGACCCAGAAATAGCCTCTGAAAAGGGAGATTTAAGAAGTCCCTTCAGCAACAGCTTGTTTTTCCTTTCCAACAAAGTTCCATTTGAAAAATTTTCACATATAGTACAGAGCGGGTCAACAGATAAGTGGGATGCCCCCAAACAATAAACGCACAAAGAGTGTGCTTCAGATGTAGGTAGTTTGTGTCCACAATCAGAACACCGTTTAAACCCTGGACTACTTTTCTTATCTGCCATGATAGTAAAAATAGACAGTATAAAAGGGTACCAGCAATGGTACAAAAGAATACCCGAAGGTATGAAAAAAAGGAAAGATTACCAATAATGGTAAGGGGAGAAATACCCTGCGGTAAAAAAGTAGAGAAAAGAGAAGAAAACCTCAAGAAAATATGGTCGTTAGATGCGATAGGGTAAGTGACAACCAAATAGAAACTTTTCTGATAGAAAAGTAATATAAATGACTATTATACAACAAATAACTGTACTTAGCTCAAGAGAAGCAGCTTGACACGACCGAATGGCAACGTGGCACACGAAATCTGAGGTAACAGGGAGAGGGGGATTGTGGGTAAGAGTTTAGCTCGAGAGTTTGAAGCTGATGCGAGCTTGGAAAATGGCCGGCTCGGTTCCGAGGTAGGAACCGATGCCCATGCGTAAGGAATGAACGAGGATTAACAATATCAGATGTAAAGAATAATCCATTTTAATCTTTCTGTGAGCTAGGTAGTTGCCACAAAATGTACAGGTAAAGCTTCCGGCAAATGTTATCCTAAATACATGTTCACATTTTCACCTGATGTTCCTATTTTTCAAAGCCCTTTGTCCCCATTTGCAGTTGACATTTTCAACACATGTTCCTATTTTTCAAAGGGTTTTGTCCTCATGTTCACTGTGTGCAGGTTGACAGATATGCCTCACAGCATAACAAATGTTAACACACTGACAATTAAAAATCATCTGATACTGGGAAAAAGGAGCACTTCCTTATTGTTTCACAATATAACATCTGTGATTTACACCCTATTTATGAAGTAAGAGGGAATGTTTGTAAAACTGTCTGTGTAAGCGGCACTGACTTGGGACGAAATCAGTAACGCTCTGAGAACAAAGCCAAAATTAAAAGCAGAATACAACAAGAAAATAGGCATCACTGACCTGCGAGGAAAAATCAGTAGGACTATGAGAAGTAATCCAAACTTAAAAGCACAACACCACAGTAAATTAAGCAGCACTGAGTTCCAAGGAAAAATCAGTAGTAGTGAGAGAACAAACCCAAAATTAAAACCAGAACACAGCAATGCAATAAGCAGTACTGCCATGTCAGAAAATCACTAATAATTTGACAATGAACACAAAATTAAAAGCAGAGAAAAATAAGCAGCACTGACTTGACAGCAAGTGCACATTTTACCTGCTGCCCCATTAACGGAAAAGTACCCATAGATCTATTATTCTTCACTGAGTAAGAAGTGCCACAGAATGTTAAACATTCACATAAATTATACTGCAAAATAAACTGAACACAAAGAAGAAATCTCAAAGTAAAAATTACACACTTTTTATGCGAATTAAAATGATTGTTTCACAAGCAGGTCTCAATAACATATCTGTAAAAGATAACTACTGCAGATCATTGTAACAGCTCTCTAAAGGTCTCATAAAGACTAAATTGATGGGGAATAAAATAAGGCACTACACCACTTCACTTATGACCTAAAATTTAAAAGGCAAGAGACAGACAATCAAGCAATGAAGTTGTAAGATCTATTCTGCATAAAACAAAGGAGTCATATGAACTCAAATTACTGTTATTACACATTATGCAAACTATCAGTAAAGGTACTGAAACTCTTCCTTGTCTAGTGCAAAGTAACTTTCAAACTGAGGAACATGTGTGCCTATTATGAGCTGGCAGCTTTGCAGATGTTTCATATTTATGTCATTAGTCTAGCAAACATTTCAAACTGTACTTCAGTTTTCCATACACGGTCCTTACAAATAATGATAATGTTTATCAATAAAGCTCTATGATAATATCTAAACTAGCTGCAACCCACAAATCTACAGGCAGCTGATTCCTGAAGCCATCAGCATATGTCGTATTTTTTTAAACTATTCCAAAGAATAACATTTATATATTTTCTTAAATAATTCTAATGAAGTATGTGGCTAAAAAAGTCTAGCATTTGAAAAACTGGCAACGACTATAAATTATACCTCAGAAGAAGCTCAAAGCATTAAATGTATACTTAGCTAGAGTGAGCAATAGCTACTAGTTTGAGTAACAACTTAATTTGGTGGTTTCGGGGGAAAACAGTACAAAAATTGACACTACAAAGCCATAATGATGCATATACTACATCAGCAAATGATAAGTCACATAAATGTAATACAAGTTATGACTGTCCACCACAGACAAACAAAATCAAGTTTTCAATTTTACAGTTGTTCTGCTGCAATATATACATAAACACATTGGGATATGAAGGTGGCATGTCACACAAGTGCAACTAAGCACTGCAGACAAGACCTTTATAGTGTCAGGCAGAACCACTACTATTTGCC
The DNA here is from genome assembly GCF_019279795.1 of Protopterus annectens. Lineage (NCBI taxonomy): Eukaryota > Metazoa > Chordata > Ceratodontiformes > Protopteridae > Protopterus > Protopterus annectens. Next base: position 610,380,257 of record NC_056745.1, read on the forward strand.
TTGTAATCTCTCAAATAAATCTGCAATCAGACTGTCTAAAGTGTTCTACCTGAACTGTTACAAATGATGCTTGTACTTCTCTGATATACACCCGACCTGTGATAGCGTTTTGAATGAGCATTAACATATATTAGTGTACTTTTAAGCGTTCTCTTGTTTACTAGCTGCAGTAACGTGGAACGACTGATGTAGTGTCTTAATGTAGTTCTAGTACTTACAATCACTGAAAATGAAGATCTAACCTGCCCTGAATATAAAATAGTGAAAGGACTTGTACCTGTGCATTCTATCCACTAGTTGCAGGGCGTTCTTTCAATATTAGTGCTTACACTCGTTACATATTAAGACATTATTAGTGCCTATATAAATACAAGAGTGTAGTTTTAAGCACTTGCGCGTTTACAAGCTGCAGTAATGCGGAACGACTGAGGTAGTAGTCATTATGTAGTCTTAGTACTTACTCTTGCTATATATGAAGACCCTACCTGCCCGGGATTGAAACCTATTAATGGTAATAGTACTGGTGATTTTTATGCAGTATTTGTAGTGCCTTTATGCTTTATTAGAGCTTACACTCACAAAACACACTGATCCAACCTCCCCTGTTTTTTTAAATAATTACCGGACACTATAATACTACCTGCGACTAAAGCAAAGCAAGTATTAGCGTATTGTCTCTGCATGAAGCCATAATTGTGATATACTGGCTAAAGAACTATGGCAGATGAAAGGTCAATACACTAGCGTGCTAAAGTGCGACATTACAGCGCACTGTGATATAGACTCACCCATGTGATAAACTATTATAGTTACAGTCTCGGTCACCCTTAGGCAGCTTTAGATACTAGCTACTGTGTTTATTTTAAATGTATCCTTAAAGTTGTTTTTGCACTAAATGTCCTGACTTGTGTTCACATGACAAATGTGTATTTTATCTGTGTTTTACGTACTGTTGAATAGCCTATATTTTTCTGTTTAAGACTCCCCTTTACAACTGCCTCTCTCTCCATATCTCTCCAGCAATCCATCCTGCTTGCCTAACACAATCGCCTAGTGACTGTGTCCTGCTGAACAGCTAAGAACTGATCACACATATAGACTTGTATCTATCTGCTTCACTCTCAACAAGAAAGGTTCCAATCTACTCCCTGAGCAGTACTCTTTCAAGGAGTTGAGAAAGTATGTTAATTGATGTTTACCTCACATAATGTATTGTAACTTTGCCTAATTTCTTGCCAGGTGGTTAGAGCATGCTCCCTGCCAAGACTCCCAGCAGCCATTTCCCTTCTCACTCTGCACCCCCAAAATCCTCCCTTATCTAAACCTTGTAAACGTATAGAATTCTTAGTTTAACCCCCAGAAGCTAGTATCTGAACCATATAACCTACGAACTTACTGCATTAAGTAAAGTATTACATTTCAACCCAAACAGGCTGTTAGTAATGTGTTAGCCACTAAGATACTTTGTTGACCCAGTGCCCCTCCCCTGTGCCCCCTCACCTGAGCTCTGCTCTCTGCTTCACTGATTGTTTTCTGCTCTGCTGGCTAAGTCTTCTTTGCTCGAACCCGCTCTGTTCACCCTGCAGGCTCACTCCGCTCCCCTACCCTGCCCCCAATTCTCACCCGACCCCACTACTCCAACCTTTATTCCCACCTCTATTCTCCACCCCATTATCTCTCACCCAATCCCACACACTTCTCATCAACCACTCCCACTCCCATCCTCCACCAATTAACCAACCTCACCCCAACCTTATCCATTATACCCCCTACACTTTTCTACACCCCTCACTCCTTCTCTCACACTTACCCACTGACACCAAACTACCTATTCCCACCTCAATTTACCATGCTCTCGCCACTTTCTGTAACCCTTCCCTGCCACTCAATCTTCTTACTTCTTCTAATCACTCTGATCCATGCTACCTCTTATCCCACCTCCAAACTCCCCCTTCTTTCCTACCCCACCTCCTCAACCAACTCCCTTCCTATCCCTATAACCTCCCACTTTCACACCATATCCCCTCTTCTCTTGTTCAACCAAATCCACTCCACTACTACAAACGTAAGATCACATCCTCCTCATTGAAGCACAACACACCTAAAGCAATATTGCTTTCCCCACATAACTCAAGTAGCAAACCCAAGCTCCTGCTCACATCTTCCTTTGCCAACCTCTTCTTATCAGGAGACATACACCCCAACCCCGGACCACAGACTAGGACCAACCACACTCCTCCAATCACTACCCATACCATCAAGCCTAAATATCTCAAACTACTTATCATTAGCACCCAGAGTTTGAGAAATAAAATATCCCACTTCCAGGCTTTGCTAAACCATACTCTACCAGAAATAGTTGCAGTCTCTGAGACCTGGCTATACCCCCACATTCCTGATTCTGAAATCCTACCCCCTGGGTTCCAAGCACTCAGACAAGACCGCCAAAATAAGAAAGGAGGAGGAGTAGCCTTAATTTACTCTAGTCTACTCTCCATCACTCCCTACCCAAACCCCATTCCTCAGTTCAATAACGCTGAACTAGTCATACAAATACTCAAAATGAATGACCATAAAACATTTGTGTTATGGCCCTCTATGTTCCCCCTGGAAACAACAGCAATACACTTGAAGAAATACTTCTATGGGCCTTAACCAATATTACACTTGAGACATACATTTTAGGGGATGTGAACATTGACTGGAACAAAATCAATTCCAAAACTCCCTCCATTTCTATCAATCTATTTAACTTCACACAACTTATATGTGACATCACCAGACCCAACATAAAGAATCCCCCAAGGACCACTCTTGACTGGATGCTTGCCTCCCACCCAAATAAAATCTCACACTCAGGCACCTTACCAAACACCATGAGTGGCCATTTGCCAGCCTTTATCCATAGAGAAACCTCCTCCACTCCTCACCTTCACCAATACATTCATACTCGAAACCTCACTAACTTTAACCCCACAACTTTTTCCTACACCCTCAAACTCACAAACTGGGACAGCCTAAAAATTCTTCCTCCAGATAATGCTGTAGACTTCTTTAACTCTACCTTCTTAAATACCCTGAACTCCCAAGCCCCACCTAGAAGAAAACGTATAAAACCCAACTCTGCCCCATGGCTAACTAAAGAAACTAAAACTCTTATGCAACAAAGAGACAAGGCCTGGAAACTTTATCACTACAATAAAGACCCTGACTCCCTTCTGAAATATAAGCAACTCCACAACCTAGCCAAAAAACAAATTATAAAAGACAAAAAATCCTACTATACCAAACTCCAGGCTAACCACTCCAAAAACCCCAAACAATTTTGGAACTCTATCAACTCACTTTTAAACCCAGGTACCAAACAAAACTCTTGCCCAGACACCAGCAAAACAGATCTAGAAATAGCTACTCTATTCAAGTCCTTCTTTACAAACTCTATAGCAGAACTCACCAAGACCTTCCCAAATAACGACCCCTCCACCACCCTCAAAGCTTCCTCCCTAACCTCTACCAAACCTCCAATCCCCAGCAATCCTCCTTCATTTCAACTCAAACCCATATCCACTGCTTACATAAAAAAACTTCTCGCCAAACTCAAGCCATGTTCCAAAGCCCCTGACTATATCCCCCCACTATTCCTAAAACTTGCAGCTGATGGTATAGCAGTCCCTATCAGCATTCTCATTAATAGATCCATTCAGGAATCCTATGTACCCAAACTATGGCGCTTTGCCTTTATCCTACCCCTCCACAAAGGAGGCAAAAATAACAACTTCTCAAACTTCCTACCTATAGCCATTCTCTCCCCTATCTCAAAAATTCTTGAAAAATGCATCCACCTCCAGCTCATGCCTTTCCTTACCAATAATCAACTGTTCACCCCTACTCAGCACAGTTTCCACCCTGGCCACAGTACTATAACTGCTCTTCTCTCTTACCTAGACATAGTAAACCATGCCCGTGACTCTGGAAAAATTGTATCTACAGTCCTCCTCGATCTCTCCAAAGCATTTGACACAGTCTCCCACTCCCACCTCCTTAAACACCTCTCTAACAACACCTCTCTAACCTTAATCTATCTCAAAACACCCTAACCTGGTTCAGTAGCTATCTCACTGACAGATCTCAGGCTGCCAAGTGGCAAACAGGCACCTCAATCTTCCTTCCCACCCCAACCGGGGTTCCCCAAGGATCCATACTTGGTCCAATGCTCTTTAATATATTCATTAGTGACTTCCATGCTGCCATCCCAAACACTAAGATAGTACAATACACAGATGACTCAACCCTAGTCTGCTCCGCTTCTAACCTACCAGAGCTCCAAACACTAACTCAAATCGCCTTCTCAACTACAGAGAACTGGATGCTTCAAAATCACCTCTCCCTAAATGCCAATAAATTTAAGATATTACTTTTCACTCCCTCTAAATCCCTCATTATCAACAAAAACTCTTTCAAAATAATTAGCCATACCAACTCATCCATAGAAGTTGTTTCATCTGCTAAACTTCTTGGGATTACTATTGATGAACACCTAAAATTCGATACTCATATTCAGCTAAATATTAAGAAAACACATCAAAAACTTGGCATGTTGTACAGAAACTCCCAATTTCTCTCACCATCTACAAGACAAACACTCGCCACTACCTACTTACTACCATCACTATTGTATGGTGTGCCTCTTCTAACTAATCTATCTTCCTCTATCACTTCCAAACTAGAAATCTGTTACAACAAAATCTCCAAATTCGCCACTAAATCCAAATACACCTCCCACCACTGTTTATCTCTCCACCAGCTTCAGTGGCTAGAACTTCCCAACTTCCTTATCTACCTACAACTCACTTCAGCCCACAAACTAATTTTTAAACCCACCAGTTGCCCAGCTCTAACTAACATCTTACCAACATACACCCCTCACAGAACTCTAAGATCTGCCCACCAAAATCTACTTTCTGTATACAAACCATACCGTCCCGTCAGCCAACTTCTCCTATCATTTTCCCTAGCAAAAAAATGGAATTCTCCCCCTCCCACTCTAAGAACCTCAGAAAACCTTGAACACTTCAAAACTCCGCTCCATTCCCACTTCACACAAAATTGGAACTGCAGTTGCACTCAACCCACCTAGCCCACTAAGCCCCTACCACAGGTTAATATACCCCATATTGACTACCTAAAACAGTAGCCTCACTTTAAATATAACATTACTTAGCATTCATTATCTTAAATGTATATATTGTAAATAGCTTTCCAACTGTCCTCCTTCCCCTTCTGGGGAAGATTCTCTCTACTGGCAATTCTTAAACTTTGATGCTATTAACTAAATCATCCCCACTTCTCATCCTGAATGAGGATGTATACACTTCTTATCCTGAATGGTGATGTATACACCCCACCTTCTCTAGTTCTTTTCTGTCTGTCTCATCTTGATACTTTTTAAATAATGTACTTTCCACCTACATTCACCTCTCTATGCAAATTTGTAACTACATTCTAATGAATAACTACAGTCAAATGAATAACAACTGTTATTTTACAACCTTACTCTCATCATCTACCTCTCAGGGCAACTAATCATCTGTCTCAACTTGTCCCAATCCTAATACAATTGTATGTATGCAATACATGTTGCCATTTTCTGACTGTACCCTAATATGTTTTACTACGTAATATAACTTTTTGCTTATTGTCACTGTGTATTATAAATATGTAATAATACTTTATTGCTTATTGTTACTGTGTTTTTGGAGCTTTTCTCCCCGAGCCTCCACTGAAAATGGGCTCCCTGAGCCCAGTGGACCTCCCCGGTCATCAAACTGGAAATAAATAAATAAATGCAGAACATTGTATCTTATTTTATGTTTCTAAAAATACCTGCAACCCCTGCAATTTTACAAACTTTTATTTTAATTTATTTATTTTGAAAAGAGATATGTCTTTTATAAGTTCATAGATAAGTATTTGGCTAGCTGCCCTCACGGGCTATTTTAAGCCTAGCCAATTTTCATTTTTTTGTGCTTGAAATAACCTATTGCATTTGGTTATACATTGGCCTTACCCATCTCATGGTCGATAATTATATATTATCCCTAATGAGAATAACTGAAGTCATACCACAGATAATTTGAGGGGACCCAAGCATTTAGTAGCTGCATCTGTCCATCAGTGGTACAGGGGGTAGCCCTGGGGTAAATTTTCTGTTTCCCATCCATAGATCTAAGTTGTGATTGAATACAGACAGGGATTGACTTTGTTTTATGCGGATGCAGGGTCTGTTCCATAGCAGTGGTATCCTCTGAGAGATATACCTGCCCCTCCAAACCATTCTGTTGATGTTGCAGAAGACATTTAGATCCCTGGAGAGAGTATTTCTGATGCCATCTGACTTCATGGTGTACAATAAATCCATCAATAACAGGTTGAAGGATACCTTGTATGCCGGACACAGGTCACCTCTTAGCGGTCTATAAGTTGCCCAGTATAGTGACAGGATTTTCACTCTGTCTATGTAGGATATGTTGTTTATGCCTTGTATCCTTTTAGTAAGGTATTGCTGTTGGCATTCTAGATGTTGCATGTGTCTGGACATATACACGCCAAAAGGGGCATTACAGTCAAGGATTGGCCAAATGAGGGCCTAGTAAAGGGGGACAATGACATCCCTAGATTTAGACACAAGCCCTTTGTTTATAAGCTGTGCAATACAGTAGGACTTTCTTACAACAATGAACACCTATTGGTCAAAAGTTAGGTCACTGTCCACATAAGATCTAAAATCTCAAACAACTGGGTCAACTCTTAGGGGCATATTGTCAATGAGGTTGTTTCATGGGTAGAAGACTTTGCAAAGGATACAATAATGCATTTTTTTGCATTTAGTTTCAGTCCATGATTTTGGCACCAGTTATTTATTTGGAACAAACCTCCCTGCAGGATGGCTAATTCATCTGCAAACTTAAGTTAGTCAGAGCCCTTTGGTATTGGCTTTTGCTTCAGAAAAGTTGAACCCAAATAGGACAGGTCCCAGGAGAGCTCCCAGCACAGGACGATGGTGGGGGCACCAGTGGTGACTGGTCTCTTTGTAGAGGTAATTTTCCCTATTTTGATTACCTGCATCCTGTGATCCATTTGGCAACCCATTGGTGACATGATGGTTTATTTAGCTTTTCTACTACTCCTGAGTGCGTAATTGTGTCAAAAACTTTGGCCAGGTCGAGGTATGTGGTGTGTACCATTTTGTCTACATCCATTGCTTTGGTGACCTTTTCAAGAAAATCCACCAGGTTGAATAAGCATGACCTATACTTGAAGAATCCAAATTCAGACAGGATTAATCAGTTTTATTGGTCAAGTACAATACCATTAACTTTCAGCTATACATACAGTATCCAGCCCAGGCTCTTAACCTCTTACCTGCAGAATCAGAGATAAATCCAGAAATAATAGTGACACTTTATTTTATTTATCCTTTGTTGACCAGGTTATTCTCACTAGGCTAGTGGTCAGGACATCAGGGAACTCCCCCACATATCATTTTTGCAAGTGGCTCCCATTTTGCAGGAGCACTTCCTGTTACCATTCCAGGTGCTGAGGGTTGGTATAATGGCTACTGTGTTTGACTCACAACACCAGGTACAGTGTTTGATTCTCACCTTTGGTGGGGAACTGGTTAGGCTTAAAATAGCCTGTTTAGAAACCTAGCCTAGTAATTAGCTATGAACTTATAAAACCAAGAATCTAAGGAAAAGGGAACATGAAAATTTTAGAATATTTTCTATAAATGTGAATAGTATTAAGAATATAGTAAGAATATGGACTTTGGAGTGGTGTAATACAGATGTAATTATACTAGAAGACACAAGATTTTTTGAAGAAATAGAAACTATGAGGAGAAAAGATAATCTGGAATTTGAGAAATGAGAGATGTTCAGGAATAACTGTATTCTGCAGAAATACAGTAAAGATATTACATGCAAATTTAGCAAAATGGGAAAATTAACCATTGCAGATTTAAAAAGGAAAGAACAAGTGTATAGAATTATAACATTATATGGTTATCCTAATTATAAACAAATGGACAGCTTATTTCATCAAATTTCAGACTTTGTAGTGATAAATACGATTATTATAATAGCAGGAGACTTTAAATGTGATCTGAGAGGTAAGTGTAAAAAGAAGAGAAATGATATAAGAAAAATGTTAGAAGTTATAAGATGTGCTAAGTTAAAACCCTGGGACAAAAATTTATAGATTTACAAAAGGGGTTGTATAGAACTGAAGGTTTAGTTATACAAAAGGGGAGGTAGTTGAAACAGGATTTTCTGATCATTTTGCAATATGACTAGAGACAATGAAAATATAAAAGCAGGCAAACAAATAAAAAGGATAAATGAGAAAGCATGGAATGACTATGGAAAGAGATTAGTAATACAGTTTGGAAAGATCATATTAAGCGTGTTTTCCATTATCACTTCCACTTTTAATGTTTTCTGTGAGATAAGAAATGTTACAGGATGTCAGCTGTTTTAGCAGAAGAGTACATGTATGAAGTGTAAACTGGAGTGCCTTTACAGAGAACACTTTATACTGCTAGTGGTAGCGAGTAAAAAGGCTGAACAACTACAACATCCACAAACTAAACAAATGCAATGGGACATTTATACTACCTTTTGATTACAGGGGATCGGATACTCTGAGCAGCCTTCATAAGGGGAACCAGGATCAAAGTACCTGCAAATCAATCTTAAGCTACCTGCAATTCTTATGCTTCCCATGTAAAGTTTATTAAGCAATGCAATGCTCACTGAGACTGACCATGGAGAACACTGGGTTGAAATAGTATCTTTGTAATAGTGAGTTAAATGCTATGACACAGCATGCATGCGTACAATTACGCTTCTGCCATAACACCTCAACCGTCAAGCAAATATACTATTTCAGTCCAGTGTTCTCCATTATAGTCCATATTACTGTGGGAGCATTTTATAAAAACTGGTCTGAACAGTGGATAATATTTAAGGAAAAATTGTTTTTTACAGTGGCAATATGATGTGAGAAAAGTAAAGGAAAAATATAAAAGAACGTATTTATGATGCATTGGAATATTTAGAACAAAATGATAGAAAGTACTTTGACAAAGAAAAAGAATTATATGAAAGAAATCAAGAAAAAAATACAAGAATTGTTATATAAGCAAGGATATTTTACAAGGAAAAAGAGAAGTACTGAGTTACCTAAGCATATTAGTAAAGGAAGATGGTAGTGTAGTGAGAGAAATAAAAAATGTAACGGAAGAAATAAAGAACTCAGGAAAAGATTACGAATAATGTAGTTCAATATGTATAAGAAATGTTTAAAGAAAAAGAAGATTGTGAAAAAAAACACGGAAAATAAAAAGTTAACAGAAAAAGAGAATAATGAGTTGGAGAAGAAGATTTTGTTAAATGAGTAAAAGTATTAGGACAAGTAATTATAGATTCAGCTGCAGGAGCAGATGGAATAGGGTATAAAATGTATATAAATTGAAGGAATTGGCAAAAAATACATATTTTTAAAGATTTTTAATGAATTGTTAAATGAAGCTTTTTTATTTATAAAGAATTATGGGGAATACTTAAATTCATACAAAAGAAGGAAGACAGAAGACAATTAAAGAATTGGAGGCTGATAGTACTGAATAATAAGTATTATAAGATCTCTTTCTGAAAATAGTACAAAAGAAATTTGAAACAAAAACTAGAAAGTATTATGGAAGGTAATATATACATTATAAAGGGGGGTGTTGACAAGAATTATTGACAGAGAAATTGTAGATGATATTATAAATAGCAAATAAGTGAAAATCATGATAGCAGACTTTAAAAAGGCATTTGGCACAAGAGGACATGAAATCTTAATGGTAATGATGAAAGAATATAATACAAGTGAGAAAGTTAGGAAACTATGCATGTCAGCATATAGTAATAAAGTAAAACACTTGTAAATTGCTGGTTAAACCAAGAGGTGCATATGAAGAGTGGTGTAAGACAGGGATGTCCAATGAGTTGTATACTCTTTGCATTAGTTAATAATGTGACAGTATATGAAATAAATTACAAAATAAAGAAGACATGGTATGCAACACCTGAAGGGTTAAAAATTCCAGTTATGTTAACATATGCAGATGACATTATAATAACTGCAAAAAATTGATAAAAGAAGTAATAATTTGCACAAATGAGTGTCTAGAGGTGAGAGGGATGACTTTAAATAAAGAGAAAAGTACAGGTTTAGGCGATGTCGCAAAGACCAGGGTATAGATTTTACAATGAATTAAATGTTTATGTTAGGTATAAAACTTGGGAATAAAGATGTAAGTAGAATTCAATTGGAAAAACAACAGAAGAAATAAAACAAACCTGTCTTTTCCGGAGAACATATAAATTAAGTCAGAAGAAAGGCTTATTTGACAAATTCAGAACTGATGGAGAAAATAGCAAACTTAGCAATGTATTTATATTGCCAACATTATTTGAAAGGAATTATTGCAGATATTTTTCATTTATATGGGGTTCCAGATTAAATCCTGTAAAAAGAGGAGTTTTGTATGAAAATAAAGAGGAAGGATAGGATCATAGCAGGTTACTAGGCTAATGGCTCTGCGGCCCTCACAAGCCCAGCTAAGAGTCTATCCCCAAAAAAGAAACCTCAGTCAGCACCCATCGCTCCTGTCAATGAGGGACACAGGTGGAACCCCTGGGACAAATTTGTGGTTTCCCATCCACTCATCAAAGTTGCGCTTGAACAGGGTCAGCGAGGTACTCTGACGTGTATGGAAAGTCTATTCCAGAGACGAGGCAGCCTCTGGGAGGTAAACCTGTCTCTCCAGCAGCTTTTGTTGATGTTGCATATAAGATTCAGGCCTTTTGAGCGGGTAATGTGCGAGGAGTTAGTCTTACAGATATGGAGCAATCTGTACGATAGTGCGTAGAGTGATAGTAATTTGAGCCTGTTTGCATAGGACAGGTGTTGGAGGCCATGGATTCTCTTTGTGAGGTATTTCTGTGGCCTTTCCAGTTAGCACAGATGCTTGGAGAGGTACATACCAGATGGGGAGTTATATTCAATTATTGGTCTAATGAGGAAGGAGTATAGAGAGGTAATAACATCCTTTTTCCTGGATGGAATCCCTTTACTTATGAGATGAACCAAGTAAAACGGTTTTCTGACTACTGCCGCTACATGATGGCTGAATATGAGATTGTTATCAACCTGAGCACCCAGGTATCTCACCACAGGTTGTGTGTTTAGGGGGTTGTTGTTGATGTGGTAATCAGTAGATGGCATGTTTTTGCAGAATAGTACGAAGATACTTTTTTTTTTTTCGTTTAGCTTGAGGCCATAACTTTGACAAGAGTCATTAGTTGCTGTGAGACCCTCTTGCAGTATGTTAACATCATTTGGGGAGTCAGTGACAGCACCTAACTTACAGTCATGGCAAACTTGGTCAGCCACAGGCCTTTTGTCTTTGCCTGGACCTCTGAGAAGTAGATGCCAAACAGTAGAGGTCCCAGGACAGATCCCTGGGGAACTTCACTAGTGACAGGTCTGCTATCAGAGGTGAGAGGTGCCAATTCTGACCTTGAGGGTCCTGTCGGTGAGCCAGTTGGCCCCTCAACTAATGAAATAGGGATTTACACCAAGTTGTGTTAGCTTTTCAATGATGCCCGAGTAGGGGATTGTGTCAAAGGCCTTGGCCAAGTCAAGGTAAGCTGTATGTACCGACGTTCACTCATCCAGGGCCTTGGTGACAGTCTCAAAGAAGTCAACTGGGTTCAACAGGCAAGATCTGCCGATGACGAATCTGAACTGGGTGGGGTCAAGTGCTTGGAGATTGCCTATGTCTTTGTTTATGAGATCCATAATAATACGCTCCATGTCTTTACAGATCAGATTGTCAAGCTAATGGGGCAGTTTCCAGGGTCAGTATTGGCACCACTTTTGAGCAAAGGGATAACAATGGCAGTTCTCCACTCTGCTGGAATGAAGCCTGTACATAGGCTGTGGTTGAATAGGGTACTCAATGGGAAGGCAGTTCTTGCTGGAGATGGTGCAGAATACAGCCTGGGATACTACTGGGTCCCATGGAAGCTGTGTTCTTTGCCTTGGATAGAGCCTTTAATGGTTTACTATCATAAGCATGAAATGCAGTTGGCTGAAATGCAGTAATATCGATTTGGAAAACCGAAAATGGAGTGTACTGACATGCAAAATGTCGAATCCGCATATAAATATGCAAATTCAACCTTACTCAACATTAACAGAATGCAGTCCTACACTGCACCAGATGTAACATGAGGATTTTGCAGCAACCCCGTGGGGGGCTGTGTACCCCACACCCCCTGCAAAATATATATTCCAACTCAGAGATTGCACTACAGTGGGGAAAGGGGTACATTTCCCGATCCCCACTGTACCGCGATCTCTAGTTCAATGACCGACTTCATCTTTGCGAATGCACTGAGCATTCGCTGAAAAGGAACTGGCACAAGGGAAGGAGCAGCAACACAGGTCGGACAAATGTCATTCAACAACCCGTGGTCGCCGAACATTCCCTAGGCAATTTAAATGTAAACCGCCTTTAACACTTCTACGGACATGTGAGGTGCAGGACAAGTACAGGGTTAATTAACCTAGTGGAATATGCTGCTTCATTAAATTTGTACAAAATGCTTAAAAACAGTAAAAGAGAAAAAGAGTGTATAAATGAAGAAATAAAATGTTACTGAGAAAAAATGTTTTTGTGGAAAACAAAAATTGATGATACAGAAAAAGAAAAGTATGGTATAACCTGGATAATTACTGCTATAGTAAAACATAATACTGTTGAATACTAAAATTTTAATATCTGGTTGTTTGGTAAACTCTATGTGGCTATTTTTCTGTTGTGGAATACTGTAAATTGTATTTCGGATTGTTTTCTACGCTATTTTCTGTTAAACCTGTTTAATCTAGTCAATTGTTTTGCCATTTAAACTTAATGTAATACTGTGGAGCTTTTCTCCCCGGGCCTCCGATGAAAAAGGGCTACTCAGCTCAGTCAGACAATCCCGGTCAACAAATGTAAAATAAATAAATATTAAATAATAAGAATGTAATGATAAAACATTATAATGTAAAACCATTGTAAAATCTAACAGATGAAAAAATCTAAAACAACTAGGTTGGCTGGAACTTCAGAATCGGCTTAATTTTAACCAACTTACCATTGCCCATAAGACCCTTTACCATCCTCATAATATTCCAATACTATCCAGCCTGATCACCCCCTACAAAAAACACCTTCCACTCTTCAAATAAACTACTAGTTTGCACAAGTAAATCCAATAACATGGCAGGTGACTCTCTCTTCTCAAACACAGTTGGGAAAAACTGGAACCTTCTACCTAGTGAACTTACATCACTATCCTCCCTAACACTTTTCAAACAAAAACTTAAAATTCACCGTAAAACACACTGGCTTTGCCCTTGTTGTAACCCTGACTAACTTTTGACTGATTTTTATTAACACTTTTACTTCTACTACCTTTCTTTGATTAAGTTTCTTCTCCCTTATTACCAGAGAAATCAGGAACTGTAAATTAAGTAACCATCTATAAGATTACTTCTTCAGAATTTATTTATCTTATGTGATCTCCTAAACTGTATTGTCATAGTACATGAACGGTAACAATATATACAAATATGTACTTTGCCTATATTATTGTAACCTTTATTAGTGTTTCAACTATTTTTGATTTTTTTCTTTGGAGCTTTTCTCCCAGGGTCTCTACTGAAAATAGACATGTATCCAGTTAGACTAGCCCGGTCAACAAATGTAAAATAAAATAATAAATAAATAAAATAAAATAAGAAGCAAATGGTGTAATGAGAAAGTAGAATGTCAAGTTTTTTTTGTTTTGTGTCGACTGGTAATAGATAAATTACCAGTAAAAAGAAATATGCCATGGAAGAAGATGTTTATATTGTCAAGAAGAAACTACGGAACATGGGTTTTTGAAATGTAAAAGAGTAAAAAGTTATGGGGAAAACTGCGTAAATAGATAAATAAATACAGATGGTATTAAATATGGATATTACAGAAAATAGAAGTAAATAATATGTTAAAAGAATGGATAAAACTTATTTTACATCATTTGAGTTATATGGAGTGAAAGAATAAATGCAAATGCTAACTGGATTTTAGGAAGAATAAGATTGTGGTTATGACAAAAACAATGGGGGACTAATAACTACCACTAACTCAAGCAAATGGGACCTCGGTTTAACATCTCATATGAAGAACGATAGCACAGGGAACTGACCTTCTGAGTGTATCTCCTATTAACCTGGTGAACTTGATCATCCTGAGGCAATGTAGCAACTGCCTCATGTACACTGACAACCTTCTCCTCTTACCTTTCAACACTCAGACTTGAGAAAGATACACATATATCCAAACTGGAAGCCACGCACTCTCCAGCCAAGACCGGAATAGCTTGTCATGAGAAGAAGGTCAACACTTGCACCACACCACATGGAACACACAGCCCTCCAGAACACACACCAGCACTGCCTTCACATAAAAACACAAACCACACACCCACCTTTGCGGAGGCTCTCAATAAAAATCTCCCCAAGTAGCAGAGACCTCCAAGGCAGAAATGCACTCAACCACCACAACACAACACTAATCACGAGACACATAACTCTCCTAAACAGTGTGCCACTCAACCAAAGCCCCTAAGGCAATACAGCAGACCCAACACACTAGTCATAGGTGACTCGAAAGTGAGGCACACTGATGTCCCACTCACTAGGATGAATAAGGAGAAAGTAACAGTCAGATGCCTGTCAGGTTCCAGGATCCGCCACATAACACACGCACTCAGGTCCCTCAACAACAGGTACAAATATGACTCTGTCATTCTACATGTTGGTGTGAACGACTTGAGATGTACCTCCCTGAACTACATGAAAAGAGACATGGAGGAGCTCTCAGATTATGTAGCCCAGGCAGGTATGACCCTAGCCCTGAGTAGCATCCTACCATCACCCAGAATACCACAGTACAAGCAGAAAATTATTGATTTCAACAATTGGCTAAGTTTCTGGTGTCATTCTGAGGGAATCCAGTATCTGTCTGCCTGGGATGACAAGACTGACAGACCTCGATGCTTCGCCAGAGATGGCCTGCATCTGTCACCCCTGGGCTTCTGGATGCTGGCCAAGGCTCTTGCTACCGCTATAGCGCCTTCTTTAGGCGGTGCTCCAAAGACCAAATGACCACTGTAACAGCTACAAACAAATGTAATCTGAGGGTCATGCTGCTCAATGTTAGAAGTCTAAATCTCAAAATGCATTCGCTCGAAGCACTCCTTAAAATAGAGAACATCGACATTTGTGCTGTAACAGAGACCTGGTTCAAGGCAGCAGGAAGCACCCCTGCACTACCAGGCTATAACTCGTTCTACACCTTTGGGCCCCAGAACTTGGACCGAAGCTCCAAAGGTGGTGGTGTTTCCATATTCATAAAGGATGCGCACACCTCCAAACTGGCAGCCCAACAAAACACATCAGAGATACTTCATGTGCAGCTAACACTGGGTAAGACAAGCGATTCAGGTTGTAGAATGCTATAGGTCACCAACCATGCCCAAGACTAGCACTCCATGTTCCTAAGCACCCTGGAGAATATTAGGGTCCAACCTAACACTCTCTTACTAGACGACTTCAACTACCCCTCCATTAACTGGGTAAACTACTCATGTACCAATACACTTGCTCAATGTTTCCTGGAGTTCATTAATTCCAATGCCCTGGACCAGCTCATTCTTACCCCCACTAGAGGTGGCAACAGCCTTGACCTGGTTATTACTAACATGGGCAACTGTTGCTCTACACCAATAGTCAGCTCCTCCATGGTTAGATCCGACCACAAACTAATCAACTTGAAAATCCACATCCCCTCCCACACCCCCACACCCCTCAAAGGTAACCACCATGAAAAACTTCAGAGCAAACTTTGGGCTCCTAAAAACAGAGGTGGCCAACTTCACGACACCCATGCAAATGCAGAATAGTTGCGTGACCGCAGAATTATACACCAGTGCACTGTACAAACACGTACACAAATGCATGGATCTCGCCATACCCAATAGAACCAAGACGCTCTCCTCCAAAAACAGGAAGCCAATCTGGTGGTCCCCTGCCATAAACAAACTCTACAATAGGAGGAGGAAACTGATGCAGAATAAGGTGAAGTCCCAAGACTGGAAAACTCCCTTATCAGCCTCAACAAAAACTTGAGATCCCTCATCCAATCCTCTAAAGCTAGCTATGAAAACAGAATTGCAACAGATAGTAAAGACAACCACAAGGCCTTCTACAGCTATGTAAAGAATTTCCATGGCAATACCCAGATTTGCTCTGAGCTACTGTACAATGGTACCCTCTATACCATGCCAACAGATATTGTGAAGCCGCGGTGGTGCAGCAGTAGTGTTGTCACCTCACAGCAAGAGGTTCTCCCGTTCGATACTTGGCTGGAGCGCCTTCTGTGTGGAGTCTGCATGTTCTCCCCATGGCTGAGTGGCGTTCAAAAGACATGCATAAATGGGCGTGCCTTCGTTGAAGGTTGGGCGTCGAGCTGGCACCTCGGCACTGCAAAAATCTACTGCCAATCATTAGCGGACCGAGTTCTGCTGTGACAACCCCTAACTGGGAAAAGCCGAAAGAAGAAGAACTGGCAGACAGATTCAGTGCTAACTTTACCCCCCCCCCCAAAGGACCGGTCACAATACCAGCACATTGCTAGCCAGCCAGTATTAATGCTGCACAGGTTAAAACAGCACTGCCCAAGGCCAAGAATACAGCTTCTATGGGACTTGACAATATCCCTGGTTGTGTTCTACATGAACTACAGAGTGAACTGGCACCTCACCTGTGTGCCCTGTTCAATCACAGCCTCACCTCAGGCTTTGTTCTTACCAAATGGCGCAGTGCTACAGTCATTCCTCTCCACAAAGGAGGAGCAACTACAGACCCAGGGAACTATCGCCCCATTAGCCTGACGAGTCTGATATGCAAAGCTATGGAACGCATCATCATGGACCTAATAAACAAGGATATAGAAAATCTCCAAACTCTGGAATCTACACACTTTGGTTTTATGAAGGGGAGATCATGCCTGCTCAACTTGGTCGACTTCTTTGAGTCAGTCACCAGACCTGTGGATGAAGGCAAGGTGGTTCATACAGCCCACCTTGATCTGGTCAAGGCTTTTGATACCATTCCCCACTCAGGAATCACAGAAAAACTCACTAAGCTTGGCATCAACCCCTATATCACTAAGTGGGTTGCAAACTGCCTCACAGATAGAACCCACAGAGTGAAAGTAGCTGACTCCAAGTCAGACTGCCAACTAGTCACAAATGGAGTCCAACAGGGTTCGGTCCTGGGTCCTCTACTGTTTGGTATCTACTTCTCTGAAGTCCAGGCCAACACGAAGGGATTTTGGCTGACAAAGTTCACAGACGATTGCAAGTTGGGTGCTATTTATTAACTCCCCAAGTGATGTTGATATCCTACAGAATGGCCTCACTGAGACCAACGACTGGTGTCAAAACCATGGCCTTAAGCTCAATGCCAAAAAATGTGTCGTCATCCTCTTTGGGAAAAACCTGGTTCCCATGAATTGCCATATTGATGGTAGCCCACTGAACACAATCTGGGAACACAGGTTGACAGCAACCTTTCTTTTGATCACCATATTGCCACTGTGGTCAGAAAGTCCTTCTAGATGGCACATCTCATTACTAAGGGTTTTGCATCCAAGAAGAAAAAGGTCATTGTCTCCCTCTACTCTTCCTTCATTAGGCCAATCATCGAGTACAATGCCCCATTTGGCATGTACCTCACTAGACACCTGCAACAACTGGAGAGGCCGCAAAAGTACGTCACAAAGAGGATCCTAGGGCTTAAACACTTGTCCTATATGGACAGACTTAAAAAACTCCCAACTATTGTCTGTCTCATATCGCCTACTTAGAGGCGATCTCTGCTTGATTTACAAAGCCATGTCTGACCCAGCTCTGTTAGAAATGCTCCAGAGACCTCAACCTCCTTACCACAATTAACAGAACATGCTGAAGAGACAGGTTCATAGCCCAGAAACTGCCCATGCTATGAAACAGACATCCCACACATGTCAAGCAGAGCACCTCGCTGACCCTCTTCAAGAGCAATCTTGATGAGTGGATGGGAAACAGAAAATTCACCCTGGGGACCACTCTAGTGGCTTTAATCGACAGAGGCACTAGGAACTAAGGTTGGGTGGCATGATGCCTTGGGAATCTTATGGCTAGGCTTGTAAAGGACCCAGGGCCATTGGGCTAGTACACATTTATGAACCTAGAAACCCCTTACCAACATGGGAAATCGATGCTCCACACCTATGGTTACCCCCTCATTAGTCAGGTCTGACCATAAGCTAATCACCCTTAACATCCACATCCCACCCCCACCCCCCAGTAAGGAAACCTCCATAAAAAACTTCTCCAAAGCCAACTTCATGCTACTCAAGTCAGAAGTGACAAACTTCATGACACCCAAGCAGATGGGAACTGAAAGTTCAGCTGCTGAATCCTACACTAAGGCACTGTATGAGCACATCCACTTATGCATGAATCGTGCCATCCCAAACAGAACCAAGATGCTCTCATCCAAAAAAAGGAAGCCAATCTGGTGGTCCCCTGCCATAAACAAACTTTACAACAAAAGGAAGAAACTGTTGCAGAAAAGAGGAAAATCCCAGGATGCAAAAAACTCCCTTACCAGCCTCAGTAAGAAACTGAGATCCCTCATAAAATCATCCAAAGCTATTTACAAAAATAAAATTGCCAAAGATTCCAAAGACAACCACAAGGCATTCTATAACTATGTCAAGAATCTAAATGGCAATGCTCAGATCTGCTCTGAGCTAAAACAGAATGGCATTAAATATACTGATCCCAAGGATATTGTCAATCCTGACAGATCGATTCAGTGCCAACTTCACCCCCCTCTCACCCCCTAAATGGCCCATCTCAATACCAGAAGATTGCCAAATTCCGGCAATAACGGCCACACAGGTAAAAAACGCACTCTCCAAAGCTAAGAATACAGCATCCATGGGACCAGATGACATCCCAGGCTGTGTACTACATGAACTACAATATGAACTGGCACCTCACCTAAGTGTCATGTTTAATCATAGCCTCACCTCAGGTTTCATGCCCACCGAGTGACGCAGAGCTACAGTATCCCACTCCACAAGGGGGGATCTACCTTGGATCCTGGAAACTACAGTCCCATCAGTCTGAAAAGCCTTATCTGCAAGGCCATGGAGCGTATTATCATGGAACTTATAAACAAAGACATCGGCAACCTTCAAACACTGGACCCCACCCAGTTTGGGTTCGTGAAGGGCCAATATTGTCTCCTGAACCTGACTGACTTCTTCGAATCAGTCTCCAGAGCCATGGACAAGGGTAAGGTGGTCCACACAGCCTATCCAGACCTTGCCAAGGCCTTTGACACCATCCCCCACTCTGGAATCATAAATAAACTTACTAAGCTGAGCATTAATCCCTACGTCACCCAACGGGTTGTTAACTGGCTTACTAACAGAACCCACACTGTAAACGTAGCCGACTCCAAATCCAGCTCCAGACAAGTGACAAGTGGAGTACCTCAGGGTTCAGTCCTGGGACCACTTTTGTTTGGCATCTACTTCTCTGAAGTACAGGACAACACTAAGGGACTCTGGCTAACAAAGTTCACAGATGACTGCAAACTGGGAGCCATTATTGAATCCCCAAATGATGTGGATACTCTACAAAAGGGCCTTACAGAAACAGATGCTTGGTGCCAGAGCCATGGGCTCAAGCTCAATGCCAAGAAATGTATAGTTATTCCCTTTGGGAAAAAAACATGTATCCGTGAATTACCATATAGGTGGCAGTACACTAAACACCGAAAGTATGATAAGAGACTTAGGGACACAGGTGGGCAGTGGTCTCACCTTCGATAACCACATTGCCACAACAGTCAGGAAATCCTTCTATGTGGCACACCTCATCACTAAGGGCTTTTCATCCAGAAAAAAGGAGGTCATTGTCCCACTGTACTCATCCCTCATTAGACGCATTATAGAATACAATGCCCCGTTTGGTATGTACCTCTCAAGACAACTGCAACAACTGGAAAGGCCACAGAAATACCTCACTAAAATTATCACAGGCCTAAAGCAGATGCCCTATGCTGACCGCCTTAAAAAACTCCAGCTATACTCTGTCGCATATCGTCTACTCAGAGGCGATCTCTGCTTAACATACAAGGCCATGTCAAACCCAGAGCTGTTGGACATGCTACACTTAAAGAAATCCCAATCCCTCAGAGCCACACTCTCCAGGGATCTAAACCTTGTCATCACAATAAACAAAACATGCTAGAGGGATAGGTTCCTGACTCAGAGACTCCCCAGACTCCGGAATAGATTGCCCATACATGTCAAGCAGAGTGCCTCTTTGGCCCTCTTCAAAAGGAACCTTGACGATTGGATGGGAGAAAGGAAATTCACCCCGGGGATCACGTCAGTCGCCCTGCTAGACAGGGGTCCAGGGAAGTAAATAATGTGGGAAGAAATAGGCAAGGAACTGTTATGGCTAGGCTTGTATAGGCCCTAGGGCTGATAGCCTAGTACCAACCTATGAACCTATTATGTGGGGCCAACAAATTCATCTAACGTAGTATGGGAATAGAAGCCAAATATTTTTGCACTATTCTGCGTGAACTTGTGCGGGTGTGTCCGTTAATGAATGTAGTAAATGCCTTGCAGTCCTTTTTCACCTGTGCGACAGGCGTAGACCCAGGAATGACATTACGCTATTTTTGTTTTAACCTTATTTTTTAAGAACATGATTCATGCATGACCGTTTATTTATTAAAACTAATTCTGACATTTTAAGGTCGAGTCACAGCACACTTGGGGCAGTGCTTGCTACTGCACAATCTAGCATGTCCCAACATGAACCATACCTCTCAAGTGTATCTCATATGGGGTATGAAAAGTTCATATTCCTTGAAGTTCCACAACCACATTGAAAGGGTCTGTCACACATTTAGTGTTAGGATTTTTTAACTGATATTCATGGTAAATAGAAATTAATCATATTAATTCATTAAAAGATCTTTTTTATAAGTAAAAGCAGCATATTTTAATCATCCAAAGACCTTCCTGGTTTAAGCTGTTAGTAAGCCATGAGTATGTGTCCCACATTTTGCCCATTTGTTCCACATTATGAAGGCTAGTGTTCCTCATTTTGGAGACAGAACGTTGAGAGCTATGATATGAACACTCATTTTCTGACGCGAAATCATCAACACTAATTGTTGTTATTATTTATTAAGTGTATTCCACCACCTTTACCCCCCCCCCCCCCCCCACAATCCCTTAATGAGCGCTATAACTAACAGTCAGGGACATGGGAGGTATCCCCGGGAGTAAACCAATATAACCACTTCCCGACACGATATCGCAGTTTCGATCCTTTGCATGACGCAGTGATGATGGAGGCTTCCATGATAATCATGCGTGGCAAAAGTACATATATCTATTTATAAATATTATTTTCTGTGACAGGAGGGGTTTCATAATTTGTAAGAATAAAGGAGAGTTACCTTAGCAAGTTTCGCCATTGACGCGGATTTACTCTGCCCCCTATACGTTGCACCTGTGCCTTTTACTTCCAGATCCATCCAAGCACTTTTAAGTGATTAACCAGAAACAAAGAACACGTTTTGGCGAGTAAGCAAGCCTCTTGCAACGTCCAAACTGTCAAAATTGGCATTAAATGCCGTTAAGATGACGAAATACCCGAACAGGTATACAAACATATGATTATGCAAGTAGACACTACCTGCAGAGCACAACCTGTTGCTAGGTTTCCATGTAAGCACAATAAAAGGCCAGTGAGAAACAAAAGCTAAGCCGTACCCGAACGACTTCAGGCTACTTAAAGTAACATCAGAAAAAGTTTGCAACCAAACTACACATTTCCTTTAAACATAATTACGAATTTATATTTTAAAAATAACGGTAATGTTATGTTATTAACCGTATGGATAATATACATTACTTGAAACCCGCAGGAAGACACGCGGGTACTTATGAATATGGGTTGGGCCGAGCGTTTTCCCGGTTATATGAATTCCGACTAGTTTGGCGTAACACGAGGATTTGGTTATTGTTAATACTATTCCCCCTATTTGGACTGCAGTAAGCCATAAAAAATATCAAATGCTGTGATACTACAGTATAACCTGCTGTATTCAACTTTTTAGTTAACTGCTACAAAAATGTTACCTTGCTTGAAAAAACTGCGATAATGGAGAACACAACTTCTCACTGTCCCTGATTTTCAAGATGGGCCCTAATTTTGGCTCAAAATTTTGCTTCTATCCTCTGAAAATTAGTGATTTGGGGAGCAAAAGTGGTGGATCCCACTCAATAAATAATTATAACTGGAGTGATAAACGCAGTCTACTTCAGAAAAACATGTTAATTCACGTTCTTCCAGTCTGCTGCCAATTTCTCAAGTTATCAGTACTGATTTTTTTGAAGTGTCCTTGATTATTTCTGGATTTGTCCTTGATTCTGGATGTAAGAAGTTGAGAGCCATTACTTGCTAGCAGGGTCGCCAACTTTTCAGAGACGCAAAGTGAGACATTTTTTAGGAAAATGTGAGGTTTTGTAACATAATCCATGCCCACAACCGATGCAATGGACTTCAAATAATTTCCATAGTAAACGGTCAGTATTGTGGAATTTGCGTTGTTTTATTGTTTCTTATAATATTAAGGTGTTCCAGATAGAAAATTATTTCATGTGACAGTTTAAGTAGATTTGAGGAATCCGTTTTGACACAAAATCTCAGGATATTTCCCATATTTCATGCCCCCGTCACAACTGCTCAAAAACAGAGACTGCCCTACACAAAGAGAAATAGGTGTCAGCCCTACTGAGCATAGCTCTTAACCCCAACTCAAAAATCTGGACAAAGCCAAAAATAATGGGGGGGGGGGGCAAATCCCACATTGTAAATACTGCTCTTATAAAAGTAAAATAGTTGTGTTCCCATGCATTTTCTGAAGTATATGAAGTCTGAAACTCAAATGCCTGTCATTATTTAGTGAATTCAGTCATCACTGATTTGCCACAAAAATCCAGAAAATAACAAATTTTATGAGGAACAGACCAAAAATATGAAGCAAAAAATCTGGATATTTTGCAAAAATCTGGACATTTGAGGGGTATGCTAATGAGTCCCAGTGTTTTTGCTTAGTTGTCATATACCTCTCAAATGTTTTGACTCAATTTTTTAGCTCTGTTCCTCGTAATCCCTCCAAAAATGGTGACTTTTGGAGAAAAGATGATGAATTACACTTAATAAATAATTACAGTAATTAGAGTTATAGACTTCTTTTACTTCAGTAACTATATATTAATTCAAATTCTCTTATTCTCTCTGTGTTTCAAGTTAATAGTACCAGCATTGTAAAAATCTCCCTGATTATTTCTGGACTTGTCTCTGATTCTCTTGAGATATATCAAAGAGTGCTCAAATAGATTTTGTGAATTAACTGCTCTTAACTGGGCACTTCACTCAACACCAACTCAAAGCATTCAAAACAACAAAATAATAGTCCAAAATAGATGAGTTGTCTAAATACTCGTGTGTTGAGTATCATCATAGCAAAAAACAATGTCTCTTACCAGTTTTAAAGACAAACTGGCAGCTTCTGGGGCAGTTTTGTATCACAGTAAATGTGTAGTACCGGAACACAACTTTGTCGTCTTCTTAAAATATAGCCATGTACAAGTTTTTCTGGGGGGTTGGTGCACTGCTCCTCTTGAGTGTAATTATTTGAAATGTCATAACCTGCTAGATCGCGTTCCAAAGCTTGGAGACTGAATGGCTGAAAAAACTTTGAGGCCTGATTGTTACAATACTTATTTTGTCTGATTGTTATAAGTTCATAGGTGTATACTAGACTAATGACCACTGGGGCCTTTGTAAGCTTAACCAAGCATCCCAGATGTATCCCACAAGTTTATGTGCCTTAGAGGTTATTTTAAGGGGTATATGTAAGCTAGGGCAATATTTACAGTTTGATTCTGTCCATTACAGACTACAGACATAGGAACTAGACTTGAGATGTATTTCCAATTTCCGATCCATTGGTCCAGGTCTCTGTTCAATATTGTTACGGAAAAGCTCTGTTTCACATTGATGGGAAGCCTATTCCTGAGAAAGAGTATTCTCTGAACTACACACCTGTCCCTCCAAAATGTCTGATTTATGTCGCAAGCAAAGTTTTAATCTCTAAATTGAGTAATCCTGATGCTGTTTGTTTTTTGGATATGCAAAAGATCCATTAGAGTGTGATCCAAAGATACCTTTTATGCCAGGCATAGATCGCCTCTCAACAGTATGTAGGAAACCAAGTACAGAGATAGGGCTTTGAGGCGATCTGCATAGGACATGCTGCTTACACACTGTAATTTTTTTGTGAGGAACCTCTGTGGACATTCCAGTTCTTGCTTGTGCCTGGTCAGGTACACACCAGAGGTGTTGTTCTACTCAATGATGGGCCTGATGAGAGCTGATTACAGTGGAATGAGGACTTCCTTGGATTTAGGTGTTATGCCCTTGCTTATTAGTTGAGCAACATAGAATGATTTTCTTACTACCTTAGACACATGTTGGTTGAAAGCCAGGTTACTATTTACATACATACCCAAATCCCTGAGTACTGATTCTACTCTTAAAGGGTGTATTATTGATAAGGTCATTTTCTAGGGGGCTGACTTCCAAAATGTGCTGTTATGTATTTTTTGTCATTGAATTTTAAGCTGTCATCTGCAAACTTGGTCAGTCAGAATCCCTTAACACTGGCCTTGACTTTTGAGAAGTAGATGCCATAAAGGAGCAGGCCCAGCACAGAGCCCAGATGAATTACACTAGTGACTGGCCTCTTTGTTCCTATCCTAACTTCCTAGGCCCTGACAGCCAACTTGCTATCCAGCTAGTAACACAGGTTTATGCCTATATCTATGAGTTTATTTACAATGTCCATGTGAGGTATTGTAGCAAATGCTTAAGCCGTGTCAAAGTAGACAGTATACACTGTTTTACCCTCATCCATTGCCTTTGTCAGAAGTGTAGTTGTCTCAACTAGTGCCCTGTGCTGGTACCGTGACTCAGAGCCCCATACCCTCAGCTCTTCATAGGATCTTAGGATCATAGGAGGTTACTAGGCTAACGGCCCCAGGGTTCTTACAAGACTAGTCAATTTCAAACCCATGTTAAGGGTGTCTGGTTCAAGCAGACACTAAAATCAGCACCTATTGCCCCTGTCCAAGAGGGACACATGTGAAACCCCAGGGATGAATTTCCAGTTACCCATCCAATCATCCAAATTACGCTTAAACAGGGCCAACAAGGGGTTTTGTTTAGCATGAATAAGAAGTTTGCTCCAAAACTGGGGCAACCTCTGTGAGACAAATCTGTCTCTCCAGCAAGTTCTGTTGATGTCACATACCAGGTTAAAGTCCTTTGAGTGAGTGACCCGTGTGCCATTTGACCTGCAATTGTGCAGCATTTCCATTAAAGCTGGGTCAGAGATTGGTCTATATGTAAGGCAGAGGGGGTTATAACCTCTTTTTTTCTGGAGGCAATACTCTTACTTATGAGATGAGCGATATAAAATGCCCTTCTTACCACTGTGGAGACATAGTGATTGAAGTTAGGGTTGCTGTCTACCTGTGTGCCCAGATCTCTCACCACTGACTGTGTGCTTAGGGTACTGCTGTTGATGTGGTAGTTTGAGGAACATCACCCTTGCTGAAGGGGATGATAATGCATTTTTTTGCATTAAGTTTAAGACCATGAGTTTGGCGCCAGTCATTAATCTACGTAAAACCTTCTTGCAGGATGCTGACATTGCTAGGGGTTTCAATGATCGCTCACAGTTTGCAGTCATCAGCAAACGTTGTCAGCCACAGTACTTTAGTATTAGCCTGTACTTTGGAGAAGTAGATTCCAAACAGTAGGGGTCCCAGAACCGATCCCTGTGGAACACCACTGGCTGATCTGCTGGAGGAGGTGGAGTCACCTATTTTGACTGTATGTGTTCGATCAGTGAGCTAGTTTGTGACCCATCTGACAATATATGGGTCGATACCCAATTTTTTAATTTCTCCAAAT
Organism: Protopterus annectens; assembly: GCF_019279795.1. Classification (NCBI taxonomy): domain Eukaryota; kingdom Metazoa; phylum Chordata; order Ceratodontiformes; family Protopteridae; genus Protopterus; species Protopterus annectens. The sequence goes on from NC_056745.1 coordinate 610,406,593, forward strand.
CTTTTGGGTTTCTAATACCATGACAGGAATGGACCCCATTCCTAAGTCAAAGTATGATTAAAGTTCATGAAATTAGTATTGTTTTGATCTTTGATGTCAGCCAGAAGTACTCTTTGCAGCACCCACAGTGTGCCCAGTAATGGCTCCTTCTGCAATTCATATGGAGTTACATGTATTAATAATATCTAAATATGATTGTAGATTCTTTTTTATAAGACACATTGCTCCTACTACTATACTGCAGTGGTGGTGCTGCGGTAGCATTGTCGCCTCACTCTAAGACGCTGTCCAGTTCGATTCTCAGCTAGAGCATCTTCTGCATGGAGACATGCGTGAATCAGTGTGCCTTCGTTGAAGGTTGTGCGTCAGGGCTGGCAACTCGGCACGTAAATATCAACTGCCAATCATTAACGGACCGGAGTTCCGCTGTGGCGACCCCTCCGGGAAAAGCCGAAAAGACACAATTGCTCCTACTACTGTTGGAACTATTTGGGTATCTTTCTTCTACATTGCTGTTGTTTCTACCTGCAAATCCTGGTATTTTATGACTTTGTGTCTCTCTCTATGCAGAACACTGTAGACACTGGGTGTGGCAATTTCAATGATCAATGCTACTTTTGTCTTCTTTTCATGGACCACTATATCCGGTTTTCTAGCATCTATCTTTTGAACTGTTGGTAATGGATAATCCCATGTGATGTAGATTTCATCATTTTCTGTGATGCTTTGTGGGTCATGTTTCCGGTGTTTTTCAGCCACTTCAGTACCATAATCTTTGCACATTCTCCAGTGCAACAGTCTCGCCACATTATTATGCCTTTCCATATACAGTCCTTCTGCCATTAGTACGTCGCAACCAGAAACGAGGTGTGCAATTGTTTCCAGTTCTGTTTTACAAAACCTACATTTGTCTATTTTTCCCACACGTTCAATGGACTTTGCAAACTGTAGAGAAAGGAATGTAAACGTACGTGACAAAAGAATGTGTAAGGGAATGGAAAAGTACTGAGTGACTGTTAGAAGTTGTTTTTCTTACTTGTGCCTTATAGGGAAGCAAGAAGCTTCAGGAAGCTGTAACCTTATATGCATATTTCTGCCTAGCCTAGCAACAAGCATATTTCTGTTAAACTTTGAAACTTGTCCAGATATGATTGGTTTAGAGTGTATAGAATGATGAGTTCTTTTGTCTTAACAAATTGCTGAGCTGGCATTAATAACCTGTATAAGCTGCTGATTTTTATACTTCGGGGAGGCACTTTATGATTTACTGTGTCTCCCACACATGTGTTTAATAAAGATTTGTGTTACTGCTAAGAGGCAGACTCGTTACTTAGTGGGAATCATAACAGCTGGTGCCGTTGCAGAATCGGATTTTACCGGACTCTGGGAGCTGTGCCCACAGACAAACAGATAAATAAAGGGCCCTAAGCAGGTTATCTGCTTAATCTTTGCTATTCACCTGACTCTGTGGAGCTTTGCTAAAACAAGCACAACTGTGGTGCTTATGTAGCAAATGAAAGCAAACTGACTTAAACAAATTAACCAATAAAAAAGCTCAAAAGTGAGCCCTGTTCCAGCAACCTTCAGTCAGATGAGTTCAAACTGCACATTCCTGACACTAGGGTGCAGGGGAAACTTCTCCAACAAAAGATGGCCTGGTTTAGTGCTCAAGTTATACAAACAGAGCTAAATTCAGCAGGTCTGAATCTAGTCTGTCCTACAGCAAACAAAGTGGAACAATTTCAGAAAAAAAAGTTAAAAGAAGCAGTGATATGGTAAAATGCAGTTCAAAAGTGCTATATACAGTGAAAAATTCTACTTTAGTTTTGCAGAGATCAGCAGAAGCCTTGGATTGATCAGATAAATACAGCAAAGCAGTAACCAGTCAGCAAACTCTGTGGAGCTTTGCTAAAACAAGTGCAAACCAGCACAACCATGGTGCTTATGTAGCAAATGAGAGAAAACTTATTTAAACAAATTAGCAAAAAAAAATGCAAATCTGAGCCCTGTTCCAGCAACCTTCATTCAGATGAGTTCTAACTGCACACTCCTGCCACTAATGTGCAGGGGAACCCTCGCCAACAAAATATATCCTGGTTTAGTGCTCAAGTTAGAAAAACAGAACTAGATTCAGCAGGTCTGAATCTAATCTATACTACAGCAAAGTGCAACAATTTCAGAAAAAACAAAACAGTTCAAATAAGCAGGCACAATAAGCCTTCAACTAGCAACTCCCAGCTCAGAAGGGTAGAGGCTACCCTCTCATCCTAAAAGAGTGTAGACCACAAACCTCCTTAATGTAAAATAACTGACCTGATGCCCAAGCACTTAAACCAGAACTAAGACACCTTTAGAATAACAGACACACTAAGTCTTCAACCAGCAATTCCCAACTTAGAAGGATGTAAGCTACCTCTCCTGCCACAAGAGTGTAGACCACAAACCTTCTTAATGGAAAATAAATGGCCTGAAGCCCAAGTGCTTAAACCAAAACTAACAGGATTAAAATAACAGTTACAATTTAATCAGGCTTTTAACAAGCAGTAAAAAATGCATCCGAATAAATGCAATTGAACACTTTTAAGAATAAGCAGCAAAGGCAAAATAAAGTAATAAAGTAGGAAGAAGCACAAATACAGTAAAAGCAGCTGAATAAAATATATTTTAAGTTAAGTGGGAAGGAAGGAAACAGAAGATAATTGAAGGTTAAGAAACTAAGGGGGTGGACCTTCCCAAATGATCTCTCTGTACTCAGTAGAATGAGATGATGAGATGGGACTGGGAGGAGTGTCCAAAATCAGATTTATAGTAGGGTTGGGCAATTCAAAATCCACAGAGTTTAAGAATACAACAGCAGTTGGGTAGGTGGGTAGGAAAAATAAAATGCAGGCAACGATCAGCAATATTCAGACAGAGTATAGCAAGCAAGCCAAACAAGCACTCCAGCTAAATAGAGATATTGCTAGCTAAATGAGGAATGGTATTTCTCAGCTCCTCCCACTAATTAGCTGATGTTGTATTCACTGCTTACAAAAGAATTATTTACTAACATTTCTAACTGACTCTAGCCAAGACCTCTTAAAACTCCAAAAGAACAGAAAACTTAAAACAAAACAAATTTAATACAAGAATAAGATACAAAATAGAAGTGATCAAACCTTAAATGAAAAACTTCAATTCAAAATAAAATGCAGACAGAGATCAGCAATATTCAGGCAGAGTACAGCAAGTAAGCCAAACTAGCACTCCAGCTAAAGTGCAAAAAAAAAAAAAAAAACAAAGACACTTTTCTGAATTAAGCCAATTGCTACAATGTAGTCATTAGCTTATTACAGATTCCACCAGCTTTTCCCACTGAAGAGCAAAAAAAGGACATTCTTTCTACTGGCACACCAACCAGTTGACCAGATGCACAACATCGCTTCCATCCCGCCCAGCCATTCAGGTCCCATTTCTGTGCCCTGACCCTAACCATCCTCTGTTCTTATTAAAAACATTAATAAAAATTCTTGTTGTTTTAAACTGTAGCAAACTAATTGCTACAAAGGTAGCACACAGTGGCTACAGTTTTAGTTAAAAAAACTGATTGCTATACTGTAGCAGCAGTAGCTACATTTTAGACCACACACCACACAGAGCACTACAGGCTTTTAAAAGCTGCTATTGCATTACAGATTTGGATTGGCTGATCCCCCCAGACACCTTGCACCTGGGGCAGTTGCCTCTCTTGCCCCACCCTACCTATGCTACTGGTTTATTTACCCTCACAAACAAGTCCACCAGGATGAGTAGGCATGATTTTCCCCTGACAAAAACAAATTGAGTTGGAGCCAGTGTTTGAAGGTTTTCTATGTCCTTAGTAATCATTTCCATGATACTTCTTTCCATGGCTTTGCATGTATGACTAGTCAAATTTATGGGTCTGTAGTTCCTGGGGTTTGTTGATGTCCTTCCCTTGTGCAAAGGGACCATTGAAGTTCTGCATTCATGTGGCACAAAGTCTGTCTGAAGGCTATGGTTAAACAGTTAGTCCAGTTGTCCTGATAGGTCATGTTTCAGGCTGTTTAGGAGGCATCCTGGGATAGCTAAACAATCCTTTCTTGGTTTGTGACTTACTGTGAAGTTGATTAGTAAGATAAGTTTTATTTGAATTTATATTGTATTTGTTATCACTGTTTTTCACTGTTTGTAGGCAGGAGGGGATGCTTGTTAACAAGCTTTACTTTGATTCATATTTTGTTGTTTTACCCTTAATTTCACTGTTGGTTGTTAGAAAGGGATAGGTTTTAGACAGGCAAGCTCTAGCCATCCCATGGGGGCATAGACAGCTATAAATTTACACAAACTACAGAGAGGAAAATCCTGAGCATATCTGAACAAATCCCATCTTGGTTTGTGATTTATCTTTATTGTCAAAAAGAAGTGCTACTGGTTTGTAGAACTTGTATAGTCAGAGCAACTTACTGTACTTTATTTAGTTGTATATTGCTGGTGTGATTTTTTTGTCATAGAAGTTGATCTAAGTTCTCTTTGAATTTTCTGGTTACTGATTTTGATCTTTTCTTTTGTAATATTGCATTCATTTGAAGCTGAATATGGATTTGTTAAATTAGTATACAATTAATAATTTGCTAATGCAGAAATATCTTGTACAGTGTAATACATTCTATGCATATTTAAAGGTAACAGCTGATAACACTGATCTGTATTCTTCGTGTCAAAAGTTGGATGATTTGCTTACCATTGTTAGAAGTAAATCTAGAGTTAATGATGATGATTGCACTTGTGCAATTGGCATGGCTTGGAGAACTGTTGTTTCATATATTAAGGACTTTACTGATGAACTAAATGATGTTAGGCATAGAACAAATAGAACAGATTTAGGAAATGATGCATCTATTTTCTGCAAAGATCATTCAACCCCTATGAAATAAGATGATGCCGCTGATAACTCTGGAATTCTGGATGCAAGTATTCGGCAGTCTGAGGATCCAGTTTGTTTAGAGGGAAACAAAAAAAAGAAAGAAAGGAAGAAGTTTACAACAAATAACAAGGAAGAAAAAGAAATTGATTAATGACAGTAAAGGAAAGGGAATACGTAGTAAAATGGACACTGCTTTGTTATGTAACACACAGGTTACAGGAAATGATGATATTTTTCTATCAGAAAACTTTTAGTCTACAGAAAAAGGCATCATCTTTTGAATGGAGATAGAAAAAAGAGGCAAGGGGCAGGTGAAAAGGAAGAAATCAAAATTGAACGTGAAAGGATTGAAGAACATTACTGTAAGAAAAAAGAGGAGAAAGACAGATGTTGACTACATGACTCAAGCTGTGGATTTGCAACATCAGCTGGATGAGAATTTAATGCACAATGAAAACAGTAGGATTAATAAGACTAATAGTGATGAAGATCTATCCTTCGTAACAATTGATAGAGCAGATATTGCTGTATTAGAAGCTGAAGATTCTTCAGAGCTGGCCAGCAAAGATTGTCTTGTAATTGGAGATTCAATTATTAGAGGAACTGATATGTTTATTTGTAGAGATGATAATGAACATCGAATAGTGTTATGCTTGCCGGGAGCAAAAATAGAAGATGTGAGACAAGCCTTAGAACACCTTAATGTAAGGAACTATGGATCTGTTTTTATTCATGTTGGTACAAATTATGTCACCTGCAAGGATTCTTTGACTGTTAGTAGGGAACTGACAACCCTCTCAGATAGTATTGCTTGTACTGGTGTTAGGACATATTTTTGTAAATCACCTATAGAAAGGATAGGCAGGTCACTGTGAATGAAAATATTTTTTTGGGTAAATACCTACATTGAAAAATGTCCTGTTTTAAAAAATGGAAATGTGTAGCATCCAAGCCTTGTTTTGGGCACACGTGTTCAGACAGGATGATGTGCATTTGTCTAGATCAGGGAAGATACTTTTTGCAGCAGATATTTTGCAATATTTGATAAACACCAGGCAGGAATTTTGCCATGTCAAAAATTTAACAGCCCACAGTTAGCAACATTTGATGGATCTGTGATGGTTGTTAATGTTAGGAGCATTAATAATAAAGCTTTTTTAATGGAAAATTTGCTACATTCCCACAAGGTTGATGCTGTTAGTGTTTGTGAAACATAGTTAAAGAACAATGACTGGAAACCAGTTCTGTCAGGGTATAAATGTTTTTACTATAACAGACATTCTAATAAATATCAGGTGGAGGTGTTATGATAGGGATTAAAGACAGCTATGAGACCTGTGATTATTACATGTTTAATGGTAGCACCAACACTACAGACTGTGTAACTGCGACAATAAAGACAACCCTGGAAAATATAACAATTGTTGGAGTGTATAGACCACCAAAGTCAAGTGCAGAGGACCTAGAGGAATTCATACATTTCTTGCATGAAACACAGGAGGAAAGAATACTATTAGCTGGGGACTTAAATTTACCAGAAACAGACTGGAATAATATTGATTCTACAATGTTAGTAAGTAAATTATTCACAGCATATATTCAGGAACAACAATTGCTTCAGATTGTAAAACAAAACTACCAGGGGATAGAACATACTAGACATTATTTGTGTTCCCAGAGAAATTACTGTAACTTCAAGTCAAGTTTTACCACCATTGATGTGCAGTGATCATGGGGTTATAAAGGTTAATTTGTTGCTAGATAATTCTGCCAAACTGAAATCTAAGCCAATGCACAGAAGGTTAATTACATATTATATGGAAGCATAACAGTCACTATGTAAAACTAACTGGAGTGAGGTGTTCAGTGAAAAAACGGAATGTGGAAAGTTTTGAAAGGAAAATTAAGTGCAAAAAATCAAAAAATGTTTAACATCAGAATCTAGGCATACAATTCTTTTTCTTCTTCTTTCAGCTTTTCCCGGTTAGGGGTCACCACAGTGGATCACCTGTCTACTCATGATTGGCAGTGGAGTTTTATGGTGTCGATTTGCCAGCCCAGCGCCAACCTTCCACAGATGGCACACACACGCACACACTCACACCTAGGGCCAATTTAGAGTGTCCAATCCACCTACAGCATGTCTTTGGGATGTGGGAGGAAACGGAGCACCCGGAGGAAACCCACGCTACCACAAGGAGGCCATGCAGATTCCAATCTAGGCATACAATATTAGGCGGATATATTTCCATAAGAACAAGATATCTGATTAAGATGAGAGACAAAAAAATAAAAGAAATGGAAGAGAGGTCAAACTACAACTTTGAAAATTGAAATAGACAAGCTGGACAAACAGATTAAGCATAGTGTGAAACAAGATCAAGAAAAAGTTGAAGAAAATGTATATAAAGATATTGAGCATAATAGCAAACCTTTTTATAGATACATAAGCTGTAGCAGGAGTAAAGATACACAAATTGATAAACTGTGTGCAGATTCTAAAATGTATTCTCAGACACATCAGATTATAGATATATTTACAAAATCTTATGCAAAACAGTTTGGCTCCACAAAAGGGGTGGTAAGTTGTCCTAGTGACATCCAGGTAACCCCAGATACCGGAATCAAATTAGATTATATTGAAAAAGAACTGCACAAACTGGATCCAAACAAAGCACAGGGATGGAGACGGAAATAGTAACAATGACCTGTGAACACTTCAGCAAGAACTTACAGTACCATTATATCTATTATTCACTAAGTCATATAAATATGGGGAGATTCCTCAAGATTGGAGACATGCACTTATTAAACCTGTTTTTAAGGGAAAGGGGAATAGGATGAACCCACAGTCATATAGACCTTAAGTCTACTTTCATGTTGTGGAAAAATAATGGAGAAGGCGATATTGGATAAGTTATTGTAAGAACTGGAAAGGTTGGGACTTGAAACTATATATCAGCATGCATATGCTGAATGCAGACCTATTACCACCTGTGACATGATTGTTCTATAACTATAATAACAGCTATGAATGAAAAATTGTGCTGTGATATAATTTATATAGATTTAACTTCAGCATTTGACAGAATCATACACATAACACTGATCAATAAATTAGTGCAACTAGATATTGATGTGCTCTTTATAAGATGGATAGCTGCATGGCTTACAAATAGGGCATGACAAGTATCATACAGCAACTGGACAGGCAAAATCCTTGGTTATAGTCAGGGTGTCCCACAGGGCTCTGTTCTAGGCCCTTACTTGTTTAGATTGTATCTTTCAGACCTAAGTTTTTCACCTGAGGTGTTCTACAGTCTATATGCAGATGACCTGAAACTGGATAAACTGATTATATGTGTTACAGATAAGGCATGTCTGCAAAATAACGTGACTAAATTGACCATTTGGGCATAGGAGAATAATATGCTGATAAATACATCAAAATCTAAACATATGAGATTTGTTAGGCATAAATTGAAAGGTGAATGTTTAATACAGCACACAGTGATTGAAACTGTAGACTCATTTAAGGACCTTGGTATATGGGTAGATTCAGCTATGAGTTTTTCTGATCATATCAACCAATTGGTTAATGATAGTTATAGAACTATAGGTTGTATAAAAAGGTTTATAAAGTCTAGGAAATCAAAAATAATGAAGTCATTGTTTGTTAGTTACATTACACCCAAACTTGAATATGGAATAACAATATAGAAACCCTATAAGAAAACAAGCACGAGTAAACTGGAAAGAGTACAACAGAATTATACCAAGGGTATCCATGGATGTGAAAATTTAAGTTTATGAAAGACTAAAATATCTGAACTTGTACAGTGGCTCTTACAGATATCTAAGAGGAGATCTTATTCAGGTATATAGGGGATTTAGTGACAACTACCTCTGGGAATGTTTGGGGTTAACAAAAAGTACTAGAGAATCAACAGACAATCTATGTAGAAGATTCTGTAGGAATGAGAAGTGTACTAATTGGTTCTCTGATAGAGTAGGTGATGCATGGAACAGACTATCAAATTACATTAAAGCAAGTACTAGTTTAGATATTTTTAAAAACAGCCTGGATACTTATTATGGAAACAAGTGTTTTGGTATATTGGCAAACTAGAAGGGCATTAATACCCGTGCTTGAAATATTTGTATGTATGTATTATCGGGGCCCATCAATGCAGTGTATTTAGCTTTAGAATGCACATCTAGGACCTGCTCCTTAGTGATAGTTAGGGGGGTATTGTTTGATGGTAATTCCTGGAGGGCAACTGGGGGAGAGAGAAGGGTAGAACTGGAGCTGAATTTGTCAGCCAGCAGATTTACTATATCTTCTGGCTTCGTGTAGGTAGCTCTATTTTTAATCAGTTCTGCACACTGCTGTGTGCTGGCTTTGAGGTTTCAGACATAGCTAAAGAAAGCCTTGTGGTAGCCCTTTGCCTGGAAGGCTAACTTTACTTCAGATTTGGCTTTAGTAGGCTTAATTTACCCTCTTAGTTGTTTGTTTAGATTGATGGGAGTGTTTTATAATGCTAGAGTAGCACTTCATAATCTTGGCTATGACTTTTTTTGTTTTGTTGTAGAACTTGTTTAGGTTTGGTTTCCACCCGGGAAGGTTGTTTTTTGAGTTACATCTGGGCTTATTTCTGGTAGGCACAGCTATCTCTCTGCATTTATTGATATAACTGTATAGGTTTTCTACAAAGAATTCTGCATAGGCAGCTGTGTTCTCATGGTTTTGGGGGCCTTGAAATTTTGACAGGTTATCACTTAGTAGTAGAAAGTTTGCCTTAGAATATTTCCTAAATGTTACAGGTTTAGCCAGCGCCACAGAATAGATTTTTAATATAAAGTAGATAGCTTTGTGGTCTGACCTTACCAGAGAGGGAACTACACAAGGAGGAAGTACAACATTCTTCCATGTTTGTGAGTACCAGATTGAGTATGGACTATCTAGTCCAAGGTGTTTGAGTCTGCAAAGTCAAGAAATCTCTGGGTCTGCATGTATGGGATCATGTAAGTGTCCTAGTTTATAGTGTTTGAAGTTACCCATTAATATGGTATCGGGCTGAATCATGAGATCCTCCAGTAAGTCCAAGTACGAGTTATGAGTTTCTTGGGTCATAGAGGGTGACCAATAGCTTGCAATAATATGATATGGAAGTTTGGCTGAGGAAATCTGGACATGAAGAAGCTCAAGCTGATTATCCTATTTGACTAGTATTGAGGTGAGTATATCATTGATTTAGATTAAGACAACTCCACCTTTGGTCCCCTGTCATGTGGCAGGCATTATATCCCTGCACTGCCAGGGTACACCCCACAGCTTTAAATCATGTCTCACTAACTGCACAGATGTCCTCATTCTCAATTGTAAGGGGAGTCTGGATCGAATGGAGTTTCTTGTTTAGGTTCTTGACATTGAGCAGTAACAGCTTTAGATTTCCTTTGGTTGGTTTTGCTATGTTGGAAGGTTTATCAGTTTGACATTGCCTAAAAAGTCTCTATGGGAGATGACAATGTTTTGCCCAATATTTGAAAGCCTGGAGGCAACAGGTGCTGACCATCCTTGGCAAGGAAACATGATCTGTTGACCATATCCTCCCATGCTGACAAATATTGTACCCCCTTGGAATGGCATCATAAATTAACCTAGTCAGTGAAGTCAATCATCTTTTCTTCATACTGTGGCATTGTCCTTGGTGAAAGTAGAATGCTGCTCAATGCTAGGCAAATACCAGCCTGGGACCCATAGTCTGAGAGTTCCATAATGTTTCTCATATAATCCAGGGAGGTATGTCTCAGGTTATTTGACTGAGTCATATTGTAACTTGTGCTCTAACAACTTGAGTGCATAGGTGATTTGGTTCCTGCTAGACAAATGACCACAATTTTCAACTTATTTAGTCTGGTGAGTGGGACATCTGTATGTCTCACTATGTAGTCTCCTGTGATTTAAATAAATATTGAGTACAGTGTTCTCTTGCCTTATGGACTTTGCAATTGAAGCTCCAAAGGGTGTGGCTGTATGTGTTAGTTGGATGTTTTGGAGAAGTGCTTTTGGAGTTGATGAGGATTCTTTATGTAGGACAAATGTATAGGAATTTTTTTTGGGTTTTAGGAAGGTTTCTTTTAAGTGCTTCAGTATATATTGATCTATGTGTTGTGTTGGTACTATGTGCAGTGGGTGTAATCCTTACATTACCAACAACCTGATTGTTATTATGACTGCTTTTGTGTGAGAATCTTGCCTCCAGTGACATTTTGTAATTACATCTCTCACATACTTTATCCATTAATTAGTTGATTTCAAATAATGAGACAACTCTTACATAGTCTCAGGATGACCATATCTACCAAGCTGGAGGTAGAGAAATTGGGAAAGTGCATATCCATGGTGAAATGAACTACAAAGGGGTGGTACAGCATTGGTTTACAGCAAGCTAACTTTGCTGTGAGGGTAGAAACATCAGCTAGTTTCTGTATGACTGAATTTGGGCAGCATTGCTCCTTGGCATGCACATAAGTTGCTGTTTGTGCAACTGAATACTGGGTAAAGTTACAGGGAAAGTTTTATAGGGAAAATTTAGTTTCTGTGTGCCTGTATCTATGCAAGGCTCTGCTAAATGCTACTGTGCAATGAGCAGTGGAATTTATATACTCAAAGAAAAGTGACTAAACCAACCAAAAGCTCTCTGTGTTTCAGACAGACCAGGCTACTTTTCTACTGCCACCAAAATTGCAGTCTCAGTTTGTTTGTTTTTTTTTAAATCTGAAAACATGCTTTAGTTAGTCAAAAGTGAAAAGTTACCAGAAACAAATTAAAATAGATACAGCAAGTAATTAAAGCCATCTGGCCAATAAAACTATCTCACTTTAAGACTTCCAGTGGGTTTTGCAACTTAGGCCAAAAAGGCTACCTTTCTACTGCCATTAGAATTGGAGTCTCAATCTTCTTAATGAAAAACAAAATTTAGTTACTCAAAAGTGAAAAGGTACCAGAAACAAATCAAACAACTAGCTACAACAAGTAATTGCAAGGTGATTCTAAGGCAGGCAAGCCAGCAATGAGACACACTTTAAGATGATTTTAAAGAATGCTTTAATTTAAGGGGAGGGCCTTCCCAATTTCATGTATCAGTGCCCAGAAGAAAGGGGATGAGACTGGGTGGAGCTTTCAGAACCAAATCTAAAGTAGGAGCAGGCAACTTGAAAGCACGCAAGTTTTCAGATTCAAAGCAATATAAAACCAGTACCTCACAAGATAAATGGTAAGATAAGTGCAATAGTTTAAACGTACTTCCCTGGATGCTAAATGGAGCCCAATGCTTTGTTTGGAGTTAGCTTGAAGATAGCTTTTCAACTTCCAAGTCTAGCCAGTTTATCTTTTTGTGTGTAAATTAATCTGTCCCACTTGTTGTTACACTGGCCTTACCAATCCATACTTATGGGTTAAAGCATTTAGGAGCTGCCTCTGTCCATTAATAATACAGTGAGCAGCCTTGGGGAAATATTTGTTTTCCATGTTTCAAATGAAACCTCATTTCACTGAATCACAAATTATAGAAAACATTCTACATATCAAAATACACCCTAAAAATGTATTTTGCAGGTGGACAAGCCACTTATCCCTACACTCCCAAGTGGGATGCTTGTCCACTCACCCCCCCTTAATTTTATATACTAACTCCACTTTTGCCTAACCATGGAGAAAAAAAAAAACATTCTTAGTAAATCATTGTTGGTGCACAAACATCTATACATTTGGGGATGCAACATTGAAGGGGGCACTGCCAGTATATACAATCTTCTAGACTCACTTCCCTAGCATATCACATCCTCAGAAATGACACCATCACATATTAAATGCACACTTCTACACTTTTTTGTCATTTGTGATTCACTGAGTTTCAGTCACCTGCAGTTCTATCACCTAATAGTAAGCCTATATATAATCTTCTTCTTCTAATTACGGCTTTTCCTGGTTAGGGGTCGCCACAGTGGATCATCTGTCTGCTCATGATTGGCAGTGGAGTTTTACTGTGTCAAGTTGCCAGCCCGGCACCCGACCATTTCCACAGAAGGCACACACATGCACGCACTCACGCCTAGGGCCAATTTAGAGTGCCCAATCCACCTACAGCATGTCTTTGGGATGTGGGAGGAAACCGGACCACCCAGAGGAAACCCACATGACCACAGGGAAGACATGCAGACTCCGCACAGAAGGCACCCCAGCCGAGGATCGAACTAGAGAACCTCTTGCTGTGAGGCAGCAACTCTAACTGCTGCACTACCGTGGCCGCCCTAGTAAGCCTATATATATATATATATATATATATATATATATATATATATATATATATATATATATATATATATCCATACATACATAAATGGCTATGCAATTTACTAATCTCTCTGTGGCCAGCTTGGTAGATTTGGGCTTTCTACGGCAGCGGAGAATTGTCTTGTGTTCTCAGACATCCAGTTAATCATAAAAGAAATTAACATAATATGTGAGAGATGTAAACGCACACAACTTTCTTGGAGGCAAAAATCTTGCATACAAAAGAAGTTGTGAAGGATATCCACACTACATCCTTCACACATACTGCTTACCACACACACAGAGTGTCTTATGTTGAAGCACTTAAAATTACCCTTCCCAAATCTCAAAGACCTCTAAAGCTGTCTAATGGCATCACTGTTCTTCAGCAGTCATTAAAATACACTTCAAAAGAAGCACCAAGTGGTCCCCCAGTAGCAAAGCCTGTAAGGCAAGCATATTCTTTACCTAACACTCTTGTCATTGGGAACTCCATTGTGTGAAACACTCACCAGGTTAGACAAGGAGACAATAGCAGTTAATTGCCTATCTGGAGCCAGATAGGCTCACACTCAAGTCACTGCACCCCAGGTACAAATATGAATCTATCATAGTCCATGTGGGTGTAAGTAACCTGAGATGTACTTCACTGGACTATATAAAAGAGACATAATGGATCTCTTGGAATATGTATCACAGATAGGTATGAGCCTTGTATTGAGCAGCATTGTACCTTCAGCAAGGTTGATATCACAGTACAAACGTAAATTTATTGATTCTAATAATTGGCTTAGTTTCTGGTGTCACTGCAGGGGGATCCAATATCTGTCAGCATGGGAGGACATGATCAACAGACCACTTTGCTTTGACAAGGATGGGCTGCAACTGTCCCACCTAGGATTTTGGATATTGGTTAAAACTTTATCCACCCTGTAGACCTTTTTTTAGGTAATGCCAAAAAGACAAAACTACAAACATAATGAAAAAATATTCAAGCAACCTTTAGGTGTTACTGCTCATTTTAAGTACCTCTCTATAGACTGGGAAACTTACACTGGCTCAAACTCACTGGTACAGTGCTTCTAGGATGTTATTATCACAAACACGCCAGAACAGATAGTGCATGCTCCAACTAGAGGATTGACCATGGAGAGTATTGCACCCCCCCAATCACATCCTCACTAGCAAAGCTAAATCGCAAAACTGTCTCCTTTGAAATAAAAATCAACCTGGAAAACCCAGCTAAACCAGTAATAACTAGGAACTATTCTAAGGCAAATTATATCCTATTAAGTGACAGTTTGTCAAAAATCAAGGCTCTCCTAACACCGAGACCACAGCTAGCTATGCAGAATTATTCAGTCCCTATACAAACATGCAAATGGTTGTATAGAGGCTGCTGCACCTATCAGAAGTAAACCCAAAACAAACACTAAAAAAACATAGTGGAATCCTCATTTAAACAGGGTATTTAATAAAGAAAAGCAAAAAAAAAAAAAAAAAAAAAAAACAACTCATGACCAAAATGAGGGAGAGCAACTACCTTAAAGATAAGTGCTCATTTATACAACTAAACAAGAAACTAAGAGGTCTAAATAAGTCCATCAAGCCAACCCCAATATCAGGATAGCATTACAGGTTAAGGACATTCACAAGGCCTTCTTCAGCTATGTCCAGAACCTTAAAGGTAACACACAGCAGTGTGCTGAACTGATGGTAAACGGTACCACCTTCACCGATTAAGGTACCTCCTTCACTGATAAGGATGACATAGCAAATCTACTGGCTGATAAATTCAGTTCGAACTTCACCCCTCAGTCACCCCCCCCCAGCTCCTCCAAGATAAATCCCCTCCAACATACTTCCTGAACTATTAGCAGGGACCAGCTGCTAGCAACACTTGATAAAGCTAACAACACCAACCTCTATGGGTCCCAACAACATCCATGGTTGCCCCCTGAGCAGTCTAAAACATGACCTATGAAGACCACCTAAGGTACTCTTCACGTACAGCCTCAAAGCACACTACATTCTAAGTGAATGGAAGACTGCAACAGTTATTCCACTCCTCAAGGATGGACCATCAACCGACTCAGGAAACTACAGATCCATCAGTCTAATGAGTCTAATGTGCAAAGCAGTAGAACTAATTATCGTGGAAATGATAAAAAAGGACACTGGCAACCTACAGACACTGGACCCATCCCAATTTGGCTTTTGTTAAGGGAAGGCCATGCCTACTTAACTTGATAGACTTTTTTGAGAAGGTCATCAAGGCAATGGATAAGGATAAAACAGTGCATACTGTGTATCTTGACCTGACCACTGCATTGTATACAATACTCCACTCAGCCATTGTTGACAAGCTCTCTGTGCTAGACATAAGTCCCTACATAACTCCCTGTATTGCCATCTGGCTCACAGATAGGACACAAGAAGTCAGGATCAGAGAGACCACCTCCGCCCAGAGACCGGTCACGAGTGGAGTACCCCAGGGCTCTGTGCTGGGCCTGCTCCTGTTTGGCATCTACTTGTTAGAAGTCAAGACTAATGTTCAAGGCCTCTGGCTCTCCAAGTTCGCAGATAACTGTAAACTGAGAGCTATTATAGACTCCCCAAAGACACCAACATCTTGCAAGAGGTTTTAACACAAACAAATGACTGGTACCAAAGCCATGACCTAAAACTCATTGCCAAAAAATGCATAAAAATGCCTTTTGGCAAACCGGCAGCCCAAATGAATTACTCCATCAATAAAATGCCCCCTAAGAGTTGACCCAGTATTAAGGGATTTGGGAACATTAATCTGGCTTTTAACTAACATGTAGCTAAGATAGTAAGAAACTCATTCTATGTTACCCAGCTTATAGATCCAAGGAAGTTAAAGTGTCATTCTACTTGACCCTTATCTGACCTTTCATTCAATACAATGCTCCCTTTGGCATGTACCTAACTAGACACTTACAATAGCTGGAATGCCCACAAAAGTTTCTCGCCAGGAGAATGCAGGACATGAATACCCTGTCCTACACTGATCACCTAACGGCTCTGTCTCTGTATTTAGTCTTCTATAAGTTGCTGAGGGAGGATCTTTGCCTGGCTTACAGGTCTACCTCAGACCCAGCCCTGATGGATCTGTTGCACATACACAAAACAAACAGCACTACAAACACTAGATCCAGGGATCTGCATGTACTGGTGAGACACATATTTATTTATTTTATTTATTTGACATTTGTTGACCGGGGTGGTCCAACTGAGCTAAAGCCATTTTTCAGTGGAGGCCCTGGGAGAAAAGCTCCACAATATAACAAGTTACAGTATATCTAAAACATAAGTAGGTGAGAATAATAATAGTAGCAGCATACATGAACAGCAAACAGGTTATATCTAAAACATAAGTAGGTGAGAATAATAATAGTAGCAGCATACATGAACAGCAAACAGGTTATATCTAAAACATAAGTAGGGGAGAATAATAATAGTAGCATACATGAACAGCAAGCAGGTTATATCTAAAACATAAGTAGGGGAGAATAATAACAGTAGCAGCATACATGAATAGCAAACAGGTTATATCTAAAACATAAGTAGGTCAGAATAATAATAGTAGCAGCATACATGAACAGCAAACAGGTTATATCTAAAACATAAGTAGGTGAGAATAATAATAGTAGCAGTATACATGAATAGCAAACAGGTTATATCTAAAACATAAGTAGGGGAGAATAATAATAGTAGCAGCATACATGAACAGCAAACAGGTTATATCTAAAACATAAGTAGGTCAGAATAATAATAGTAGCAGCATACATGAACAGCAAACAGGTTATATCTAAAACATAAGTAGGTGAGAATAATAATAGTAGCAGCATACATGAACAGCAAACAGGTTATATCTAAAACATAAGTAGGGGAGAATAATAACAGTAGCAGCATACATGAATAGCAAACAGGTTATATCTAAAACATAAGTAGGTGAGAATAATAATAGTAGCAGTATACATGAATAGCAAACAGGTTATATCTAAAACATAAGTAGGGGAGAATAATAATAGTAGCATACATGAACAGCAAACAGGTTATATCTAAAACATAAGTAGGGGAGAATAATAATAGTAGCAGCATACATGAACAGCAAACAGGTTATATCTAAAACATAAGTAGGGGAGAATAATAATAGTAGCAGCATACATGAACAGCAAACAGGTTATATCTAAAACATAAGTAGGTCAGAATAATAATAGTAGCATACATGAACAGCAAACAGGTTATATCTAAAACATAAGTAGGTGAGAATAATAATAGTAGCAGCATACATGAACAGCAAACAGGTTATATCTAAAACATAAGTAGGGGAGAATAATAATAGTAGCATACAAGAACAGCAAACAGGTTATATCTAAAACATAAGTAGGTGAGAATAATAATAGTAGCATACATGAACAGCAAACAGGTTATATCTAAAACATAAGTAGGTGAGAATAATAATAGTAGCAGCATACATGAACAGCAAACAGGTTATATCTAAAACATAAGTAGGTGAGAATAATAATAGTAGCAGCATACATGAATAGCAAACAGGTTATATCTAAAACATAAGTAGGTGAGAATAATAATAGTAGCAGCATACATGAACAGCAAACAGGTTATATCTAAAACATAAGTAGGTGAGAATAATAATAGTAGCATACATGAACAGCAAACAGGTTATATCTAAAACATAAGTAGGGGAGAATAATAATAGTAGCAGCATACATGAACAGCAAACAGGGTATATCTAAAACCTAAGTAGGTGAGAATAATAATAGTAGCATACATGAACAGCAAACAGGTTATATCTAAAACATAAATAGGGGAGAATAATAATAGTAGCAGCATACATGAATAGCAAACAGGTTATATCTAAAACATAAGTAGGTGAGAATAATAATAGTAGCAGCATACATGAACAGCAAACAGGTTATATCTAAAACATAAGTAGGTGAGAATAATAATAGTAGCATACATGAACAGCAAACAGGTTATATCTAAAACATAAATAGGGGAGAATAATAATAGTAGCAGCATACATGAATAGCAAACAGGTTATATCTAAAACATAAGTAGGTGAGAATAATAATAGTAGCAGCATACATGAACAGCAAACAGGTTATATCTAAAACATAAGTAGGTGAGAATAATAATAGTAGCATACATGAACAGCAAACAGGTTATATCTAAAACATAAGTAGGGGAGAATAATAATAGTAGCAGCATACATGAATAGCAAACAGGTTATATCTAAAACATAAGTAGGTGAGAATAATAATAGTAGCATACATGAACAGCAAACAGGTTATATCTAAAACATAAATAGGGGAGAATAATAATAGTAGCAGCACACATGAATAGCAAACAGGTTATATCTAAAACATAAGTAGGTGAGAATAATAATAGTAGCAGCATACATGAACAGCAAACAGGTTATATCTAAAACATAAGTAGGTGAGAATAATAATAGTAGCATACATGAACAGCAAACAGGTTATATCTAAAACATAAGTAGGGGAGAATAATAATAGTAGCAGCATACATGAATAGCAAACAGGTTATATCTAAAACATAAGTAGGGGAGAATAATAATAGTAGCAGCATACATGAATACCAAACGTTATATCTAAAACATAAGTAGGGGAGAATAATAACAGTAGCAGCATACATGAATAGCAAACAGGTTATATCTAAAACATAAGTAGGGGAGAATAATAATAGTAGCAGCATACATGAATAGCAAACAGGTTATATCTAAAACATAAGTAGGTGAGAATAATAATAGTAGCAGCATACATGAACAGCAAACAGGTTATATCTAAAACATAAGTAGGGGAGAATAGTAATAGTAGCAGCATACATGAACAGCAAACAGGTTATATCTAAAACATAAGTAGGTGAGAATAATAATAGTAGCAGCATACATGAACAGCAAACAGGTTATATCTAAAACATAAGTAGGGGAGAATAATAATAGTAGCATACATGAACAGCAAACAGGTTATATCTAAAACATAAATAGGTCAGAATAATAATAGTAGCAGCATACATGAATAGCAAACAGGTTATATCTAAAACATAAGTAGGTGAGAATAATAATAGTAGCATACATGAACAGCAAACAGGTTATATCTAAAACATAAGTAGGGGAGAATAATAATAGTAGCAGCATACATGAACAGCAAACAAGTTATATCTAAAACATAAGTAGGTGAGAATAATAATAGTAGCAGCATACATGAACAGCAAACAGGTTATATCTAAAACATAAGTAGGTGAGAATAATAATAGTAGCAGCATACATGAACAGCAAACAGGTTATATCTAAAACATAAGTAGGGGAGAATAATAATAGTAGCATACATGAACAGCAAGCAGGTTATATCGAAAACATAAGTAGGGGAGAATAATAACAGTAGCAGCATACATGAATAGCAAACAGGTTATATCTAAAACATAAGTAGGTCAGAATAATAATAGTAGCAGCATACATGAACAGCAAACAGGTTATATCTAAAACATAAGTAGGTGAGAATAATAATAGTAGCAGCATACATGAACAGCAAACAGGTTATATCTAAAACATAAGTAGGGGAGAATAATAATAGTAGCATACATGAACAGCAAACAGGTTATATCTAAAACATAAATAGGTCAGAATAATAATAGTAGCAGCATACATGAATAGCAAACAGGTTATATCTAAAACATAAGTAGGTGAGAATAATAATAGTAGCATACATGAACAGCAAACAGGTTATATCTAAAACATAAGTAGGGGAGAATAATAATAGTAGCAGCATACATGAACAGCAAACAAGTTATATCTAAAACATAAGTAGGTGAGAATAATAATAGTAGCAGCATACATGAATAGCAAACAGGTTATATCTAAAACATAAGTAGGTGAGAATAATAATAGTAGCAGCATACATGAACAGCAAACAGGTTATATCTAAAACATAAGTAGGTGAGAATAATAATAGTAGCATACATGAACAGCAAACAGGTTATATCTAAAACATAAGTAGGGGAGAATAATAATAGTAGCATACATGAATAGCAAACAGGTTATATCTAAAACATAAGTAGGTGAGAATAATAATAGTAGCATACATGAACAGCAAACAGGTTATATCTAAAACATAAATAGGGGAGAATAATAATAGTAGCAGCACACATGAATAGCAAACAGGTTATATCTAAAACATAAGTAGGTGAGAATAATAATAGTAGCAGCATACATGAACAGCAAACAGGTTATATCTAAAACATAAGTAGGTGAGAATAATAATAGTAGCATACATGAACAGCAAACAGGTTATATCTAAAACATAAGTAGGGGAGAATAATAATAGTAGCAGCATACATGAATAGCAAACAGGTTATATCTAAAACATAAGTAGGGGAGAATAATAATAGTAGCAGCATACATGAATACCAAACGTTATATCTAAAACATAAGTAGGGAGAATAATAACAGTAGCAGCATACATGAATAGCAAACAGGTTATATCTAAAACATAAGTAGGGGAGAATAATAATAGTAGCAGCATACATGAATAGCAAACAGGTTATATCTAAAACATAAGTAGGTGAGAATAATAATAGTAGCAGCATACATGAACAGCAAACAGGTTATATCTAAAACATAAGTAGGGGAGAATAGTAATAGTAGCAGCATACATGAACAGCAAACAGGTTATATCTAAAACATAAGTAGGTGAGAATAATAATAGTAGCAGCATACATGAACAGCAAACAGGTTATATCTAAAACATAAGTAGGGGAGAATAATAATAGTAGCATACATGAACAGCAAACAGGTTATATCTAAAACATAAATAGGTCAGAATAATAATAGTAGCAGCATACATGAATAGCAAACAGGTTATATCTAAAACATAAGTAGGTGAGAATAATAATAGTAGCATACATGAACAGCAAACAGGTTATATCTAAAACATAAGTAGGGGAGAATAATAATAGTAGCAGCATACATGAACAGCAAACAAGTTATATCTAAAACATAAGTAGGTGAGAATAATAATAGTAGCAGCATACATGAACAGCAAACAGGTTATATCTAAAACATAAGTAGGTGAGAATAATAATAGTAGCAGCATACATGAACAGCAAACAGGTTATATCTAAAACATAAGTAGGGGAGAATAATAATAGTAGCATACATGAACAGCAAGCAGGTTATATCTAAAACATAAGTAGGGGAGAATAATAACAGTAGCAGCATACATGAATAGCAAACAGGTTATATCTAAAACATAAGTAGGTCAGAATAATAATAGTAGCAGCATACATGAACAGCAAACAGGTTATATCTAAAACATAAGTAGGTGAGAATAATAATAGTAGCAGCATACATGAACAGCAAACAGGTTATATCTAAAACATAAGTAGGGGAGAATAATAATAGTAGCAGCATACATGAATAGCAAACAGGTTATATCTAAAACATAAGTAGGGGAGAATAATAATAGTAGCAGCATACATGAATAGCAAACAGGTTATATCTAAAACATAAGTAGGTGAGAATAATAATAGTAGCATACATGAACAGCAAACAGGTTATATCTAAAACATAAGTAGGGGAGAATAATAATAGTAGCAGCATACATGAATAGCAAACAGGTTATATCTAAAACATAAGTAGGTGAGAATAATAATAGTAGCATACATGAACAGCAAACAGGTTATATCTAAAACATAAGTAGGTGAGAATAATAATAGTAGCATACATGAACAGCAAACAGGTTATATCTAAAACATAAGTAGGTGAGAATAATAATAGTAGCATACATGAACAGCAAACAGGTTATATCTAAAACATAAGTAGGTGAGAATAATAATAGTAGCATACATGAACAGCAAACAGGTTATATCTAAAACATAAGTAGGTGAGAATAATAATAGTAGCAGCATACATGAACAGCAAACAGGTTATATCTAAAACATAAGTAGGGGAGAATAATAATAGTAGCATACATGAACAGCAAGCAGGTTATATCTAAAACATAAGTAGGGGAGAATAATAATAGTAGCAGCATACATGAACAGCAAACAGGTTATATCTAAAACATAAGTAGGGGAGAATAATAATAGTAGCAGCATACATGAACAGCAAACAGGTTATATCTAAAACATAAGTAGGTGAGAATAATAATAGTAGCAGTATACATGAATAGCAAACAGGTTATATCTAAAACATAAGTAGGGGAGAATAATAATAGTAGCAGCATACATGAATAGCAAACAGGTTATATCTAAAACATAAGTAGGTGAGAATAATAATAGTAGCATACATGAACAGCAAACAGGTTATATCTAAAACATAAGTAGGGGAGAATAATAATAGTAGCAGCATACATGAATAGCAAACAGGTTATATCTAAAACATAAGTAGGTCAGAATAATAATAGTAGCAGCATACATGAATAGCAAACAGGTTATATCTAAAACATAAGTAGGGGAGAATAATAATAGTAGCAGCATACATGAACAGCAAACAGGTTATATCTAAAACATAAGTAGGTGAGAATAATAATAGTAGCAGAATACATGAACAGCAAACAGGTTATATCTAAAACATAAGTAGGGGAGAATAGTAATAGTAGCAGCATACATGAACAGCAAACAGGTTATATCTAAAACATAAGTAGGTGAGAATAATAATAGTAGCAGCATACATGAACAGCAAACAGGTTATATCTAAAACATAAGTAGGGGAGAATAATAATAGTAGCATACATGAACAGCAAAACTGAAACATAAATAGGTCAGAATAATAATAGTAGCAGCATACATGAATAGCAAACAGGTTATATCTAAAACATAAGTAGGTGAGAATAATAATAGTAGCATACATGAACAGCAAACAGGTTATATCTAAAACAAAAGTAGGGGAGAATAATAATAGTAGCAGCATACATGAATAGCAAACAGGTTATATCTAAAACATAAGTAGGTGAGAATAATAATAGTAGCAGCATACATGAACAGCAAACAGGTTATATCTAAAACATAAGTAGGGGAGAATAATAATAGTAGCATACATGAACAGCAAGCAGGTTATATCTAAAACATAAGTAGGGGAGAATAATAACAGTAGCAGCATACATGAATAGCAAACAGGTTATATCTAAAACATAAGTAGGTCAGAATAATAATAGTAGCACCATACATGAACAGCAAACAGGTTATATCTAAAACATAAGTAGGTGAAAATAATAATAGTAGCAGCATACATGAACAGCAAACAGGTTATATCTAAAACATAAGTAGGGGAGCATAATAATAGTAGCAGCATACATGAATAGCAAACAGGTTATATCTAAAACATAAGTAGGGGAGAATAATAATAGTAGCAGCATACATGAATAGCAAACAGGTTATATCTAAAACATAAGTAGGTGAGAATAATAATAGTAGCATACATGAACAGCAAACAGGTTATATCTAAAACATAAGTAGGGGAGAATAATAATAGTAGCAGCATACATGAATAGCAAACAGGTTATATCTAAAACATAAGTAGGTGAGAATAATAATATTAGCATACATGAACAGCAAACAGGTTATATCTAAAACATAAGTAGGTGAGAATAATAATAGTAGCATACATGAACAGCAAACAGGTTATATCTAAAACATAAGTAGGTGAGAATAATAATAGTAGCATACATGAACAGCAAACAGGTTATATCTAAAACATAAGTAGGGGAGAATAATAATAGTGGCATACATGAACAGCAAGCAGGTTATATCTAAAACATAAGTAGGGGAGAATAATAATAGTAGCAGCATACATGAACAGCAAACAGGTTATATCTAAAACATAAGTAGGGGAGAATAATAATAGTAGCAGCATACATGAACAGCAAACAGGTTATATCTAAAACATAAGTAGGTGAGAATAATAATAGTAGCAGTATACATGAATAGCAAACAGGTTATATCTAAAACATAAGTAGGGGAGAATAATAATAGTAGCAGCATACATGAATAGCAAACAGGTTATATCTAAAACATAAGTAGGTGAGAATAATAATAGTAGCATACATGAACAGCAAACAGGTTATATCTAAAACATAAGTAGGGGAGAATAATAATAGTAGCAGCATACATGAATAGCAAACAGGTTATATCTAAAACATAAGTAGGTCAGAATAATAATAGTAGCAGCATACATGAATAGCAAACAGGTTATATCTAAAACATAAGTAGGGGAGAATAATAATAGTAGCAGCATACATGAACAGCAAACAGGTTATATCTAAAACATAAGTAGGGGAGAATAATAACAGTAGCAGCATACATGAATAGCAAACAGGTTATATCTAAAACATAAGTAGGGGAGAATAATAATAGTAGCAGCATACATGAACAGCAAACAGGTTATATCTAAAACATAAGTAGGGGAGAATAATAATAGTAGCAGCATACATGAATAGCAAACAGGTTATATCTAAAACATAAGTAGGTGAGAATAATAATAGTAGCATACATGAACAGCAAACAGGCTATATCTAAAACATAAGTAGGGGAGAATAATAATAGTAGCAGCATACATGAATAGCAAACAGGTTATATCTAAAACATAAGTAGGGGAGAATAATAATAGTAGCATACATGAACAGCAAACAGGTTATATCTAAAACATAAATAGGTCAGAATAATAATAGTAGCAGCATACATGAATAGCAAACAGGTTATATCTAAAACATAAGTAGGTGAGAATAATAATAGTAGCAGCATACATGAACAGCAAACAGGTTATATCTAAAACATAAGTAGGGGAGAATAATAATAGTAGCATACATGAACAGCAAACAGGTTATATCTAAAACATAAGTAGGGGAGAATAATAATAGTGGCAGCATACATGAATAGCAAACAGGTTATATCTAAAACATAAGTAGGTGAGAATAATAATAGTAGCAGTATACATGAATAGCAAACAGGTTATATCTAAAACATAAGTAGGGGAGAATAATAATAGTGGCATACATGAACAGCATGCATGAATACTCAAACCATCAAAAATGTATCCTACAACAGACTGTCAAACAAATAAAAACAATGTTAATAGTACATGAAATACTCTAAAGCAGAAATAATCACAACATTTTCACAGAACAAAAAATGATCATAGAGAAGCAAAAAGCTGAAGACAATAATAAATGGAGATTAAACAGCAATAATAGCAATTAAAAACATCTAATTACAGTGATTTTGGAAAAGTTTAGAGGAGCTAGGAGTAGATAGGAGCAGTAAATGTTTTATAGTGTGGAAGGAAGAAATCTGGTTGGTATACAGTTAGTTATGAGAGGGAGTAAATTATAGAAGTGGGAAATTACACATGAATAAGGTGTAATGTAAGTAGGTAGGGGAAAAATAGAGAAAAAACAGGAACGTTAGACAGGTAGTGAGGGGAAAGAATAGTAAGTTAAGAGAGAAGGGTAAGAAATAGGTGAGTAGGAAGGGAGTTCTGAGAGTGTAGGGATAAGGAGACAATCAGATAAATGAGAAGTAAGAGAGTTTTGAGAGCACAGTAAAGGGAGAGGGATTAAGGGAAGACGATAGAGAGATTCATGTAGAATATTTATATTGACAGGTCCAGGTAGTATTAAAATAGTCTTTTACAGCTTTCTTAAAGTCCAGTGTCTGTGGTCTAATTTTTGTAGGGACATGGGAAGTTTGTTTGATGAAAGGGCTGGTAGATAACTATAGAGTTTACCTGGGTTTGGAAATCTCCAGGTGAAATTGGTCAGTGCTTCTTGGAGTTCGAGGGGTGGTGTAGGGGGAGACTAGAGTAGAGATGGAAGGGCAGGAGGAGGGTTTGTGTATGATGGAGTGAATGAGGGTAATTTGGGAAAGTTGAAGATGGTGAGATAATTCTAGCCAGTTGAGAGAAGTGAGGGCAAGGCAGTGATGTGAGCTAGTTGGGTTGTTGGATGCAAATCTAGCTACTTTATTGTAGGTTGTTTGTAGTTTTATAAGGAGATTCGGTTGTAGGCTAGTTAAGGTTTGAGAACTATATAAAACGGTAGGGAGGAGGTATGCCTTGGCAAGTGTCTGTCATGGGTCAAGGGTTAGGAATTTTTTATTTCTGTACACTAGACCTAATTTCTGAGTTTTCTTAATACTGTGAAATACATTTAGGTCAAATTTCAGTTGGTCGTCAATAATGGCACCGAGAAGCTTGGTTTGAGTTTCAGCCTTATTGACAGTGTTGTTTAGGGATGTGATGGTGAAAGTGGATTTGTGCAGAGACAGAGATTTGGGAAGGAAAAGTAGCAGTTTAGTCTGTTTGGGATTGAGTAAAGGTTTATTGTTTGTAAGTCAAGTTTCAATGAGCTTGAAGGAACTTTGTGTAAGTGTATGAAACTCAGGGAGGGAGTCAGAGGTGGTGATGACTGGAATCATCTGCATACTGTATTAGGGATGAGTCTGGACAGGAAATGTATAGGTGATTTCTGAAAATATCGAAAGTAAGGGACCAAGTATATAACCTTGAGGGACTCACATCTTAATGGGGAGGAAGGGGGATAGGGAGGAGAGCCATTTAATGGTTTATAGTAAGTTGGAAAGATAGCTTTGAAACCAGGAGATGGTTGGAGAAGAGAGACTGAGTTGAGAGTTTAGAAAGAAGGATAGGGTGAGAGACGGTGTCAAAAGCTTTGGAAAGAGCAAAAAAGAGATAGGAAACCAGCTTGTTATTGTCTCTGGTGTGGGAGAGACAGTTTGTAAAGGAACTGAGGATTGTAGTGGTACTATGGTGTGGTCGAAAACCATGTTGTGAAGGTGAGAGTAGGTTGTTGGAAATGAGATGGTCTAGAATTTGCTTATCTACACATTTCTCAAGGATTTTGGCTAGAGGAGACAGTATTGCTATTGGCCTGTAATTGGCAAGGTCAGTAGAGTTACCACCTTTGTAAAGGGGCATAATATAGGATTTTTTCCATAATGAGGGAACAGTGGATTCCCTTATTGGGCAGTTTATAAGAATAGAAATGGGATAGGCAATAGAATGGGCAGCCTTGACGTACACTGGAGACAGGTTATCTGCTGATACAGAGCAAGGTTTTAGTTTGAGGAGAAGATTTTTTAATATTGTTTGCAGGGACTGGTTTCAGTGAGTAGGGGTCTTTTAATGGTAAATGAGTGTTACTACCGCAGGGATCAGTGGTGTTAGAGTTTTGGATGAGTTTACTAATTGAGTCAATGTGTCCCAAATAGGCTTACCACCTGTCCCACTTTGTGAAGGACAGTCCCTCTTTGGGCAGTTGTGTCCTGCAAAAAAATTGAAAAAATCCCAAATGTCCTGAAATTTTGGGACAAAACTATTTTCTATATTTTATGTAATAGTTGCATAAAACAGTTATTCTGTATCTGAGACACCTAAATGTTATAAGAAACAGAATAAGCAACTAAAATGCTACAAGAATAAGCTTTTATTTAGGAAAAAAAGTGATGTTCTGTCATTTGTACTGGCCGTGGGTATGTTTTGCCTTGCAAAATCTGATGTTTGTACCACAAATGTCTCACTTTGGGCATTTGAAAAGGTGGCAACCCTAGTCCCAAAGGATCCCTGTGCTATGGAGTAGGCTTCCTATTTATGTAAAACAGAATTAATCTATGGCCCTATTCAAACAAAACCTTGACAGTTAGATGGGAAATCGTAAATTTACCCCAGTCTGGCCCCATGTCCCTTTTGGATAGAGGCCATCGATAAGAAAAGTATTATCCTAACTAGCACCACCCCTACTAATCCCTTAGTTATGTCATTACTAACATGACCCCTCCCCCCATTATAGACACCCTTGATACTCTGGATCCAAATGGGCTTGGGGTGTGCAGCTAGGCTTGTAAATATTTGTTAGACTAGTAACAACCTATGAACCTATGCATTACTGATTGCTTTGACTTTGTGGACCCTTTCAAAATGCACATTTATTGTATCCAGTTCTACTGTTCTGTGCTATATATAATGGCACTAGACACAGATATTCAAAGTTTTGATGCAGATTTCATGTCACACAAAATAGCAGCGTACTCTAAAATCAAGCACCATCACAGCTTCTTTTTCTCAACATTCTGATAGACTCTCTATACACCATGGGTATTAGACAGTCTTAAAGGTACAAGACCTTTTATGCATATTCACAAATATATATGCTTTTAAAGCTGTACACATGGTTATTATCACAGCCTGTCCTCAATAAACAGAGGGAGAGAGAGAGCGAAGCTTTCTCAAGAAACTATTGCAAAATGTTTAAGGCACATATCTGACATACAGTACAGACACGTTAAACCAAATTTTTAAAGTTTTTTACATACATTTCAACAGACACATTTTTCAAATGCTGCAGTTGAGGTAGTTAAGCAATTTTACTTAGAATGTAAGATAATTTATGAACTATCTTTAATACTAAAGAAAATGAATCAGTCACTTTACTTATCTGCCCATGGATATAGCTGACTGTACAGTAATGTAAATCTTAATAGTTCTGTCTGCAGTAAATCCACTGAGACACACATAAATTATGTTGTGACAATAAGTTTTTTTTCCCAGGAAGTTCCAAGTTTTCCAAGTTGACAGCAGCTGAGAGTACACTTAATGGGACTGTAACATGGCAGAAACAAAGCACCTGCCATCCTAGGTAGCACTTTCTGGAATATTCTTTCCAATCATAATTCAAATTCTTAAGCTCACAACAACATGCGATCATCATCTAATGATGACTTAGAATGTTATATTTCAAAATGTTCTCAAACCATGAGCTGAATTTCCAGGGTCTCATTTTTCACTTCACACAAACAGTGCTGCATTTACTACAGAACTAGTAATAAAAGCAAGTACTAAATACATGGCAGATTGTCTATGTTTCTAACTGCTTCTCCTAGGCAGCAATGTTCCTTAATATTTTCTTGTCCATAATAAAACAGACCTGGCCAAAGCTTTTGACACAAACTCCCACTCAGAGATCATAGATAAACTTACTGAGTTAGGCATATACCCCTACATCATTAGATAGATAGCCAGCTGGCCCACTGACAGGACAAACGTTGTCCGGATAGGTGAATCCACTTCCGATAAGAAATCTGTTACTACCAGCTGGTTCACTGACAGGACACATGTTGTCTGGATAGGTGAATCCACTTCCGATAAGAAATCTGTTACTAGTGGTGTCCCACAGGACTTAGTGTTAGGACCCCTTCTGTTTGCTATATACATCTCTGAAGTGAAGGCCAGTGTTGGGGACCTCTGGCTTACCAAATTCCCTGATGAATGCAAGCTGGTAGCAAACACTGAATCCCCAAATGACTTTGACATCCCACAAACAGGCCTAAAATGACAAACGACTGGTGCCAAAGCCATGGTCTCAGACTAAATGCTAAAAATGCATAATCATACCCTTCAGTAAATCAGATATCCCTGCAAATTATAATATTGATAGCACACCCATAAAGTCGACTTAATGGTAAGGGACCTCAGAACACACATAGATAGCAACCTCAACATTGACCACCAGGTAGGTACAGTAGTCAGGAAATCCTTCTGTGAGGCACAACTTATAAGTAAAGGCATGGCATCAAGATCAAGGGAAGTCATACTGCCATTGTACTCGGCCTTCATCAGACCCTTAATTGGATACAATGCTCCCTTCTGCATGTACCTAAACAGGCACTTACACTAAATGGAGTGCCCCCAGAAGTGTAAGACACATGTCTTATGCAGACTACCTAAAGGCCCTATCCCTTTACTCTGTTTCATATTGTTTCTTGAGTGGGGACCTACTTCTGAAATACAAGGCATTCTCTGATCCAGCCATGATGAGAAAGTTACATATTTGCAAGAAAAATTATACAAGGGTAATGTGTTCCATGGACCTAAACCTTATTTGTGACTCTAACAGAACTTACTGGAGAGACAGATTTATATGCCCAAGGCTACCTCATCTATGGAATAAACTTCCCTTCTTCATAAAACAAAACACATCCCTCACACTCTTCAAAAAGAATTTGGATAAATGGATGGGGAACAATAAATTCACTCTTCGGGTACTGCCCATATCTCTTATGGATGGAGGCAGTCTGAAAAATGACTCAGGGCTCCAACACTCAAAGATCCACTACCCTGATACTACCCCATCCCATATCTGGAGAATTAAGACATAATATTGTCATATCCTGGGTATTACGGGCTAGGCTTGTAAAAGCTATTGTGCCATTAGCCTAGTAATCACCTATGAATCTAGGATCTTTTATCTCAGTCTGAAGCATGCAGCTGCAGCATAATCTTTTATAGAACACAAATTCTTTCTGGCCTAACTTAATCAGAATTAATTATTACAGAATGCAAGAGATTTTGGTATTTCGGTATCCTTTAACAAATGACACTTGAGCAGGTGCATCTCATGGCCACAGCTGGTCACTTGCACTAGACAATAACTTGTAGAAGAAAGAGGGTTAGGCAAAAAGATTAAACCTTTCTGAATCTTTTCCAGTGTCTGTCATTGGACTAGTCTGGTTAGCACTCAGAGCGCTACATCATGGGTTTGAGACAGTGTGAGTGCCTTTGTGTCTCATTTCAGATTCAGAACTTCCCCTTTATCTGAAATATCTGGTTGAGGTAGGGCCTTTGATGGAACTGTGCTATTTTTGTAAGTTAAGGACCTTCTCCTCCTTGGTTTAAAAAATGTTGTATGGCATTTGATATGTGTCTTTCACATCGTGAATTCTCAGGAATGGCTTGGAGATATCACCAGTTACATCTCACAATGACACCATCATCTGTTTTCATTATGTAGAACCATGTTTCATTGATTTTGTTTTTTTACTGGAACACTATCTGTCTCCCACTTTCTATCCTCTCAAGCTTTAGGTGCACATGTTGTCCTGCTAGAAGGACAGGTGTAATATGGGCAGAATATCACTTGCTATAAAAATCCTTGTAAGTATCTTTTGCTGTTTGGCATTTCTCATGATAGATTGAAATGAAATGGTCTTTGATTAAACTTTGGATTTCAGCATTGGTAGATCAGTTCTGATTTGTCTTTTAGGCATTAGCTGTGCATGGCGTACTCTAGTATGACTGTACAGAGGAGCATCGTAAGATTTAAGAGTTTTTGTGAAGATCAGGTTGGTGAAGAAATGTAGCAGTTTGGACTACTCTCTCAGCAGTTCTGTAAGACTGTGGACAGTGAGGACTGGACATGGTATCTAAACAGCTATACTCCATCAAATTGCTGGAACCTCTGTGGATACAAACTATGCATAAGTATTTCTGATTAGTTCAATGGTATGTTAGATTTGGTAAACACTGTCTTAAATTTGGCAATAATTTGTTTTCTACTGATGGCTACCACTTGTAGCATTTCTGTATCTTGATAGTAATAGTCAGCTACTGCAAGAAACACTTTCCTTCAAACTCACATAAGTAGCAGTTATTTTCTATCAACGACCTTGTGATAAAGCAAATTGGTAGTAAGGGTTCTCCTGTCTGGAATGTTTTTTGTATTATGAAAAAAGTGAGATGTCAACAATAGCTTTGCAATGTTTATGCTGATACTGAGTTACCCTACAGACATCTTAGCACTTTCACAACACTAACTTAAGTCTTAGTGTTTGTCATGTATTTGTTTCAACTATTAGGCACATTGGGAAGACAGCACAACAATTCTGTCTTGGTATAGTAATAAACAGTTGCTCTATGACAGTGTAGTATTTGTACATCAGATGTTTCTTCATTGTCTAGTGGTTAGGCCATTCATCCCTTACATCTTTAATGGCTGTAACTTACTATCATGTTTGGTAGCTTGTTTTACTTTTTCTAGCCGTTTTGTAATTACAAGTTGAGTTGCCAGGATGCTCTGAACATAGGCAGCAACATCTTCTTCAGGTATTAAGATTATGTCTGGTCAGTCATTGGATTTCTGGACAACATATCAGCCACAATAAGTTGCTTTCCAGGCACATTGATTGTTCTGTTATTGAAACATTTCAGTGTCATAAGCAACTTTTGGCATCTTGGTGCCACTTTGTCCAAGTTATAGGAATTAATCAGTGGGATTAGTGGTTTATGATTAGTCTAGGTTTGGAAATACTCTATACCAAATAGATATGTTGAGAACTTTTCACATGCCCACACGCACTTGCAAGGCACCGTTTTTTTTATTTTTGAATATATTTCTCCTGCATCGGTTAGCATTCTGGAGTAACAGGCATTAGTCTTTAGACTTGCATATCCATCCGTCTGGAGTAGGGCAGCACCTAGACATAACTACTGGTGTCAAGACTTATGACTCTCGGTTTTGGTAATGCCATGGTAGATGAGCCCTGGAGCAAACATCAGCATTTGTTTCACTTTACTCAAAGCTTGGCTTGAACATTCTCATGACTAAAGTTCATCTTTCCTTAGAAAATTTATCAGTGGATGTAGCAGTTTGGACAGATTTGGTACAAACTTGCCTAAGAAAGGTATCATGCCTGGGACCTCAGATAGCACAATTGCACAGTATGGACCTTTTATCTCTACTATGGCTCTGACCTTGCTAAAATTTAGTTTGATTCCTCTAGCACTTACACTGTGATGAAAATATTTAATTTCAGACTTTCCAATAGTGCATTTGCGTCTATTCAGCTTCAAACCTGTGTTTTCACTGGTTGGAGAACTACCTGCAGTCTTATGTCGTGTCCTTTCTTTATTAGGACCAAATACTTGCATATCATCTGTCACAAAAACAACACATTCATGTCCTTTCAATGGATTGCTCATCTCATTCTGAAATATTTCTGGTGCTGCAGTTATATCAAATGGCAATCTTTTGAAACAAAATCTTCCTTTAGGAGTAATAAAGACCGTTACCTTTTGACTATATCTAATGAGAGTTATTTGCTAAACTACACTTGAAATGTCTTTTATTTTTATTTATCCATTTATTTTATTTTGCTTTTCCTTACTGTTTGTTTGACTGGATCTGAAAAAGCTAAGGTGAAAGTGCGTTGAAAATTCCCTCTATAGTCTAACATCATTCAGAGTCTTTGACTCTTCATTTAGTGCAACCATAGATATACACAAACACAAGTTAAAGTTCCAGTGTTTGACCTAGTGACATGCTGGTAATCCTGTTTAGAAGTCACCAATCTACACAAACTATGTTTTTAAAAGCCCACCAATCAAGCCATTACATTTAGCTTTAACATCATTGGTCCTTTTAGTAAAATGGGACATAGGTCAAGTCTACCTAGTGACCAAGCCCAGGTTGACCAAACCCAATAATCTACGCAAACCAAGTTTTAAAAATCCACCAATCAGGCCACTACATTTGTTTCTATTTTCATTGGTCCTATTAATATAAAAAAGGGACAAACTTTACGTTAACTTAGTGACTAAGTCCAGCCGCTTCAAATACACTCAATTGGCTCTCTCTACACCTAATTATCCTATCATAGAAAAGTCTTGTAAAAAACATGATCTGTCTGGTCTGAAGCCCAAGTGCTTAAACCAAAAGGCTTAGAATAACAGTTACAATTTAATCAGGCTACTACCAAGCAGTAATAAATGCAATAGAATAAATACAACTAAGTACTTTTAAGAAGAGGCAAAAGCAAAATAAAGTGCAATTTTTTTTTTTTTTTTTTACTAAAGTGCAAGGAGAGAGGAAGGAGGAGCAGAGGTTAAGAACTTAAGTGGGGTTGGCCTTCTCAAATGTTCTCTCTGTATTAAGTAGAGTGAACACCAGACTGGGAGGGGTGTTCCAGATCAAATTTACAGTAGAGGCTGGCAACTGCAAAGCCACCAACTATAACAATTCTACAAGAACAGAGTGGGGGGAGAGGGGGAACAGTTTCAGGACAGATGAGAAGCATAAAACAATGGCAGAAAATATATAAAATAGTTCAGGCAGGCAAAATTAAGACAATGCAGAACTCTGAAAGGTTAAAATGCCAAGAAATATACTTATCAATCAGCGATATATTTCCAGATGTTTGAAAATCACACCAGGCAGAACCCAGGAGTTTCCAACAGCGTATGCAAGAATTTTCAAACAGAAACTATTTTTAAATCAGCAAGCCTTGAAACAATTAGAGAGCACAAAAGCTGTTAGACCAGTTTTATAAACTCCACCTCAGAAATAGGGGGTAAGCAGTTTCAGGACAGATGAGAAACATAGAACAATGGCAGAAAATATATAAAATAGTTGTCAGACAAACAATAATTCAGTCAGGTTAGTCTTCAAACACCTCTAGCAGTTTATCTGGATTTGTTTGCAAACTGTTTCTGTCAACAAAAACATACTTTATTTTCCCCGATTTTAGCCATATTTTAAATAAAGACATGAAGTACAGCTTAATATATATGGTCCGTCATTTATAACAGGTCAAGATAAAAATTCTAACAAGTAACAACCTACCTTCACTCCAGCTATACACAGCTGACAGAGACAAGAGGAAGAAAGTTTATAGCGATCCTACGTTTACTGCCATCATTTAAGCTTGATCAAGGCATTATGCCCAGTTAAAGTAAGAGCTGCCCACAAGCTACTTGAAGTCTCGGTAGCTGTTAACAGCTGAAGTTTTTTTTTTCTTTTTTTTGAAATCTCCCACCTCCAAGAGTCATACAGGCAGTCAGGCACTGCCTCACAAAGCTGATGTCATCTCGCACACCCCCTGTACCCTGGCGATGAGTGGTGATGTCAGCCATAAATTTAAAGTTGTATTTATATATATATATATATATATATATATATATATATATATATATATATATATAAATGAAAAAGTGAAGGAAGAAAAAACAGCTGAGGAACTTGTAAGGTGGCACCAGGATATGACTGATGGTCTATTGTTCCACGGAGGACTGCAAAAAAGAAAATGAAAGAAACAGTATATATATATAAATGCTTACTGCGATGGTGGTGCTGCGGTAGCATTGTCGCCTCATAGTAAGACGTCCTGTTCCATTTTCAGCTAGAGCGTCTTCTGTGTGGAGACATGCATAAATGTGCGTACCTTCGTTGAAGGTTGTGCATCAGGGCCGGCAACTTGGCACGTAAAAATCTACTGCCAATCATTAGCAGACTGGAGTTCTGCTGTGGCAACCCCTAACTGGGAAAAGCTGAAAGACAAACATATATATAAATGCTTGGGGTGGAGTTGATAGTCTGTGGAAACCCTCATGGCCTATCTAAATTTAGACCCATTTCTATACTGTCCCCTCTATCTAAAATAAAGTAAAAATGCATCCACAAACAACTGGTTGAATATCTAACCAGCAACAATCTACTATCCCCTTCACAACATGGTTTTCGACCATCCCACAGTGCCATTATTGACCTAGTCTCCAGATAGTAACCTACTTACATCAGTCCTGTTACTGAATCTTTCAAAAGCATTTGACACAGTCTCCCACATCAAACTTATCCAACAGTTGCAATCACTAGGATGCTCTGATGCCACCCTAATCTGGTTCACTAGTTACTTGGAAAACAGACAGCAATCCGTAAATGGCAGAATAACCTCTTTAGCATTCTCCCAAATAACATATCAGTGCCCCAGGGGTTAATCTTAGGACCCCTGGTATTTAACATTTTTATAAATGATCTCCCTCTGACTGTACAACCATACAATATGCAGACGATTCAACCATAATCTGTACCTCCAATAACGTTTTGACCTCCAAAAGTTAACACAAAGACCTTTACATTCATAGAACTCTGGCTAACCATTCACAGCTATTACTTAACTCTAATAAATCTAAACTACTCATTTTTGCATATAAACCTGTTCCCACAGACTTTACTATATTCTCCATAAACAAAACCCAAATAGAGTTAGTAAATCAGGCCAAACTGCTAGGGATTACTATTGACAGCAAAGTTAGCTTTTACTTGCATATTAATAACGCAATAAAAATACTCACTTCAAATTAGCAAACTTTACAGAAACAAACAATACTTAGACAAATCCATCCGAATAAAACTTCCGAAAACTTTTCTCCTTCCAACCTTACTATATGGATCTCCTATCTTCACCAATCTCTACAACTCTTTGCAACATCAAACTCCAGTTTTTTTATTATAAGATTGTAAAATTCGCATTAGCTGAACCAAATCATACCCACCATTGCCAGGCCACTAGAGAACTAAACTGGTTAGAATTTGCACATTACCTACATTACACACAACTTACCTTTGCCCATGAAATCATTTATAAACCCGAGTGTTGCCCTTCCCTGAAAAATAACAGTGAACCTTACATTCCATCCAAAAATATATGCTCTAACAACAAACACCTACTTAAAGTATCAAAACCTTGTAAAAGAGCAGGTAGCTGCCTCTATTCCCATTACATAACTAAGCTGTGGAATGCCCTCCCATCATCAGTTACAGAATTAGACAACATTCTCCTTTAAAAGAAAACTAAAACATCTCACTGATAACGCCAGCGGCATATGCAACACATATCCACAGCCTCCTTAATCTAGCAAAACTGTTTCAAATAGCAAATATACTTATGTATATGTCATACTGTTGCACCATATGAGTTATCCCTAATCTTTATTATCCTACTCCACACATCTATACAACTATCTTAACACACTTTCTCTTCTCTGTGACTTTCTACTTTTAATACTACCATTAAATACATGCCACCTATAATCTACATATTCCCACCACCTAGCTATAGCATTCTAACTATATCTATCTTTTAACTCTTTAGTTCTACCTTCCCACTACACTTACCTTTCCTTTTTCCTACCCCCATAAAAAATGAGCTGTATTGTTAAATATTTCTAACTGTATAATTTTCCTACATGCTAATGTTCCATTGTTACTGTATTGTGCCCTTTTACAACATATATGCTGTTTAGAAAGTTTTCTGTATTATTTCACTTGCTTTATAAGTAATTGTTTCCTTACAAATTCATGTAATGATTTTCATGTAACTTGGAGCTTTTCTCCCTGGGACTCCACTGAAAATGGGTCTCAACCCCAGTGGACTTTCCCGGTCAACAAATGTCAATAAATAATAAATAACACACAACTTGTCTTTGCTTTGGCTCATTAGCAGCAGTACAAAAGAACTGCCTACTCACACCCTTGTTCTCCCCTCCTCCTTCCCTGTTTATTACCTTAAGCCAATCCCAAAGTTAATAAATATTACCTGTGGCAGGCACCATTTTTAAAACTACAATCCACTCTGCTACAGGCCCCATGAGGAGCTCAGTGTCTCTCTAGTAAGTGTTTTACAACTGTGTATGCCTATTTATGTTGAATTGTGTTAGACATCTAATATGATTTATGCTTTATTATTGGAAGTTACTATGGCATGCTAGCATTTTGTCTGCACCAAGTTGTTTTTAATATAATAGTATGGTCTATTTGCATAGCTGCACCTTGTTCGCTAATGTTATTCATGTAAATGTGTTGTGTGTAGACAACTCATACTGTCTAATTATTTCTACATAATTGTGCTGTTACTAGTGGATAGAATCACATTAGAGACCCAGGACAGAGTGCTGCTCGCTATATTTTTATCTGTGACTGCATAAATGTCTGATGAGGTTTCTTCTAACAGATGTTTTTCCAACTGGCTCAGTATCTGCATATACTAGTAGTTGGTTCAAGACATATTTTCCTGTATTCAGTAGCTATTTGCTCAGTTTGTTTTTTGTAATCTTTATAGGTTCATAGTTTCATAGGTAAGTACTAGGCTATCTGCCTGAGGGCATCTATAAGCCTAGCCAGAATGTGTTGGCTTTAGCGCCCCCTAAGATTAGTTCCCTGTGCCTCTGTCCAGCAGAGCCATTAGTTCCCTGTGCCTCTGTCCAGCAGTATCACTGCAGTGATCCCCGGGGTAAATTTTCTGTTTTCCATCCACTCGTCAAGGTTCCTCTTGAAGAGTGCTAGTGAGGGGCTCTGCCTAATGTAGATTGGAATCCCGTTCCAAAGCATGAGGAGTCTCTGGGACAGGAATCTATCCCTGCAGCACATCCTATTTATCGTTGTGGTGAGGTTTAGATCCCTGGAGCGTGTGGCTCGAGGAGACATGGTTTTCTTTAGGTGAGGTATGTCCATCATTTCTGGGTAGGACATGGCCTTGTATGTCAGGCAGAGATTACCTCTGAGTAAGCGGTATGCAACCGAGTACAGCTGGAGTTTCTTCAGTCTGGCTGCATAGGGCATCTGTTTGAGGCCAGTAATCCTCTTGGTGAGGTACTTCTGTGGACTTTATAGCTGTTGCAGGTGTCTTGTACGGTACATCCCAAATGGGGCGCTGTACTCTATGATGGGTCTGATGAGTGATGAGTAGAGGGGCACAATAACCTCTCTTGTTCTAGATGTGAACCCTTTTGTGATTAGGTGGGCCACATAGAAGGATTTTCTAACCACCTTGGCAATATGATTATCAAAGGAGAAATTACTATCTAGTACTACAAATAGGCAAAAAACAAACTGTAAAACCAAAAAAAGGGAAGAAACCATGATGCAGCACCAGAGAAATTACTATCTACTTGGGTTCCCAGATCCCTTATTACATTTTCTGTATTTAGGGGACTACCACCTACATGGTAGTTCGCGGGTACTTTGTTTTTTCCTAAGGGAGTGACTATGCACTTTTTGGCATTTAGCTTGAGCCATGATTTTGACACCACGTATCTGTCTCAGTGAGACCCTTCTGGAGGATGCCTGTATCAGCCGGAGAGTCAGTTATCGCCCCCAGTTTGCAGTTGGCTGTAACTTGGTCTGCCATAGTCCTCCTGTGCTTGCCTGTACCTCTGATAAGTATATACCGAACAGGAGGGGTCCCAGGACTGAGCCCTGGGGGACACCAGTTGTAACCAGTTTGTCATCGGACCTAGACCCTGCAACTCTCACCATGTGGGTTCTATC
Organism: Protopterus annectens; assembly: GCF_019279795.1. NCBI lineage: Eukaryota > Metazoa > Chordata > Ceratodontiformes > Protopteridae > Protopterus > Protopterus annectens. The sequence continues at coordinate 610,445,807 of NC_056745.1, forward strand.
CATGAGCCAACTGGCAACCCATCCTGTGATGTAGGGGTTTATGTTCAGGCTGGTAAGCTTGTCTATAATACCAGAATGGGGAATGTTGTCGAAAGCCTTTGCGAGGTCTAGGTAGGCTATGTGGACCTCCTTTCCCTCATCTAAAATCTATAATATATCTTTACCATCTCAAAAGTGCTTACTCCTCTCTGTACTCTTCTTTTCTAGACCTAACACCACTCTTAAGTATTCAACTTCGGTACCACCTTTATCATTCTTATAAGAAAAGCGCAGTCCGGGTCTGAACTGTCTGCAAACAGCTAAAGTTAATTTTGAGTATGTGTCTACCTGTTTGAGCCAATATTCATTTTCCCCTGGAGAGCACTCTGCTTTGGCTTGTAAGCAGCCCCCCCACAATCACACACACTCATCTTCCACTTTCTCTCTTATTCCCTTCTGTTAGAAAATAGCATCCATAACTGATCAATACTGTGTGTTTGTTAATTTAAACTGAGACCACAGTAGCCTACTGATAACAAGGTTATCCTGTTTTTCCACCTGAGAAATGGTTAAGAAAATGACTTAAAGTTTCAGAGTAGTCCTTGATCAATTCCGATTGTTTCTTAAACACAAACTTGTCTTTGCTTTGGCTCATTAGCAGCAGTACAAAAGAACTGCCTGCTCACACCCTTGTTCTCCCCCTCCCCCTTTCCTGTTTATTACCTTAAGCCAATCGCAAAGTTAATAAATATTACCTGTGGCAGGCACCATTTTTAAAACTACAACCACCCTTTGTCACTATATGTTCATTTATCAGTTTACTCTGTTACCTGATTGTTTCCAGCCCCCTCATAAGAGCTACTAACAGGGTCTCTACCCGCTTCGCTGCCCACCCTGCCCCCTATTTTCTCCTGCCCCCACACCCTTGTTCTCCCCTCCCCTTCCCTGTTTATTACCTTAAGCCAATCCCAAAGTTAATAAATATTACCTGTGGCAGGACCATTTTTAAAACTACAACCACCCTTTGTCACTATCATATGTTCATTTATCAGTTTACTCTGTTACCTGATTTTTTCCAGCCCCCTCATAAGAGCTACTAACAGGGTATCTACCCGCTTCGCTCCCCACCCTGCCCCATATTTCCTCCTGCCCCCAGTGGTCCTACCTTTATTACACTCACAAATCCCTCCCATCTTTCCAATAGCCAACCACAGCGCTAACCCAACACTACCTCCTCCATCTTCCCACTACTATCACACCTCCTCAACTAACATGTACAAGCATACCTTACCTATGCTCACTGCATGCACTCTCCTTGCATATCTTACATCCTACCAAAGCTCCATCATTCCTGCACTCAACCACTACCACTGTACTACTACTCACACCACCACTCATGTCTCACCCTCACTCAGCTCCCCTCCCACCAACTCAAGAACCATCCCTATGTACCCCCCACATATTCTACCAACTATATTACTCAAACATAAAGCATCCCTACAACTTAACATAGTAAACCTCCCATCATACTTATTACCCACAGAGCCCAATCATAAAGTTTCCCTAATAAACAAACATATTCCAAAACTGAGAAAACTAATAACGTCATGCATATCAAAACTAGCCCTAAGTGGAGACATCCACCCCAACCCTGGCCCTACCATCTCCAACCCCAATCCTCATAATCAGAATAGAAACCACAACTTCTCCCATATAACAGCCAATAGAAAGCCAAGTGACTTCCTTCTACTAAGCCTAAATATTAGAAGTATATCCAACAAAGTCCATGAACTTCATGCCACCATAGACTTGTACTCCCCAGATATAGTCGCCCTGACAGAAACCTGACGAAAACCTCACATTACCAGTGAGCAAATGCTCCCTACCGGTTACAGCATACTAAGAGTAGACCAGCTAAACAAGAAAGGAGGCGGTGTAGCTGTAATATTTAAACAGCATCTAAACATCCAGATCTTAAAATCATCAGCTCCACAAATAGGCAATGAAAAAATAATATATACCAACCTCAAAATAAACCAAAACAAAACCATCAACATAATTGGATGCTACTTCCCACCTGGCCAAAACATCCCTCCACTAGAAAACCTCCTCAGCTGGTCTACCCACCATCTCCCCCAAGAAACTATCATTTTAGGTGATTTCAATATTGACTGGCAGTCCTGTTCTGATAACCATCCAATCCATCATGTAAACTTTCATGGCTTCACCCAACTAGTCCAGTCGCCAACCAGGATAAATAAAAACTCCAGCAAGCACACTACCCTGGATTGGATACTAGTCAGTAACAGCCCCAGTCATATATAACAGGCTGCTTATCAGATAGCCTCAGTGATCACTCCCCAACATTCCTACTCAAAAAATACCTATACCAAGTTAAACCTGTCATCTACCGTCAAATACGTAAAAAACTAAAATTTATCCCACTCACATTCATCTCATCCCTCAAAGAATGTAACTGGCATCCTCTGAAGTAGCTCAGTCTTGATGACGCAGTTGAATGTTTTAATACTGCTTTCCTGAGCATCCTTAATTACCATGTCCCCATAAGACTTTCCAGAACCAATGCACAACCCTCCCCATGGCTACAGAAAACCACTAAGTCAGAAATGAAAAACAGGGATAAAGGCTGGGAGCACTGGCACAAAACCAAAACCCCCTCAACTAGACAGAAATTCCTAGAACTACACAATAGAGTCAAAAAGTTAATAAAACAGGACAAATTCCAATTCTACCAGTCTGCCCTAGACTCCTCCTAACACAGCCCCAAACAATTCTGGTCCTCCATAAACTCCATCCTCCACCCAGGTACAGTCACTACCCCTCCTCCTAACATCCCTCACTCCTCCGAAAATATTGCTACCTCATTCAACACACACTTCACACAAACCAAACTATCACTAGCTAAACAACACAACCCCCCTCCCTCCCCTCCAACCCACACCTTCAACTAGTAATCTCCCCACTGCCTTCTCTTTTTCTCCTGTACCTACCTCCAACATAAAAAAACTCTTAACTAAACTTAAGTCCACCAAATTAGCAGCAGACAATCAAGTGAATACCTACAAATCGCAGCTGATGCTCTGGCCTACCCAGTATCCATCTTGATTAACCTATCTCTGTCAGAAAGTTACGTTCCCACGCTATGGAAAATATCATATATAATTCCTCTCCACAAAGGCGGCCCCTCCACAGAACTAACCAATTACCGCCCCATAGCTATTCTCTCTCCACTCTCCAAAATACTAGAGAGATGCATACACTCTCTGGTCTCAGACTACCTCCTTACTAACAACCTCCTTTCCAATACTCAGCATGGTTTCTGACCAAACCATAGCACCACCACTGCCTTACTCTCCTTTACTAACACTATCCTTCAGCATAAAAACAATGGCTATCTCTCCTCTGCTACTTTCCCAGACCTATCTAAAGCATTTGACATGGTCCCACACAAACAATTCATCTCTGTCCTCAATAACCTATCCTTCTCTCAATCAGTCACCAACTGGTTTCAGAGATACCTGTCTGACCGCCAACAATCCGTTGTATGGCAGAATGACATATCTCCCCGACTACCTGTCTCCATAGAGGTTCCCCTAGGATCCATCCTTGGACCCCTACTCTTCTCTGTTTTCACCAATAATCTAGCCTCTGCCACCAAACATGGCACACTCATACAATACACAGATGACTCAAACATCATCTGCTCAGCCCAGTCCCAACCCAAACTGCAAAAAGTCACACAGGAAGCCTTTTCCTCTGTTGAAACTTGGTTATCCAATGCCCAATTAATACTCAACCCAAACAAAACTAAACTACTCATCTTCCAACCCACCAAACATACTCAAAACAACTCTCACTTTAACATCACAGCAAAAGACAACACCACTATATACCCAACTGAACACACCAAATTGCTAGGAGTGGAAATAGACAATAAACTAAAATTTGACATTCACATATCCATGACCATAAAAAAGTCCACAAAAAACTAGGAGTGTTATACAGAAATACGCAACTTCTCACCAAAGCAGCAAAGATTTCAATAGCAAATTCCCACCTTATCTCCACCCTACATTATGCCTCTCCAATATATATCAACCTAAGGCAATGTGATCTAAACAAGCTAGAGACCTGCTACAACAAAATCGCCAAATTCGCCACAGGGGCATCCTACCATAGTCACCATTGTCTCTCACTTGCTGAACTGGGCTGGCTTGAACACCCTCATCTCCTTCAATGGTATCAACTCTCACTCACCCACAAACTAGTAAACCATCCACTAAATGTCCCATCCCTCCAGAATCTAATCCAACCCTATCGCACCACCAGACCACTAAGATCCAGCAACAAAAATCACTTGCAGATCACTAAAGCCAATAACTCGGCTGGTGAAGCACTATTTTGTTGTGCCATAGCCAAATTATGGAACTCCCTCCCACCCACAATTACTTCCGTACCATCATGCACCTACTTTAAAACTTTACTAAAATCACACCTAAAAACATGCTGGCTATGCCCTTGCAACTCCCACTCTAATATCATCCACCCCATCCAACCACTACCTTTCTTTCCACCCCACTAACTACCTTGATTATAGCAAGCTCAGATGCTCATAAGCCTAGTACTTATACAGCAAGAACTTCTTATTGTATCATTTGTTAATGTCTGTTATGTATTTCGCAGATAAAGATTCTAGTTGTCTACTGATGTACTATGTTCTTCATCTGTAAATATGTTTGTAATTAATTGCTATGTTAATCAAATTGTTAATCGCTATATAATCCAATGTAACTACTGTCTGTTTATTTTAACTGTGGAGCTTCTCTCCCCAGGCCTTTGCTGAAAATGGACTTACGTCCAGTCAGACACTCCCGGACAACAAATGTAAATAAATAAATAATAAATAAATAAAAATAAATAAATAAATAAATAAATAATAAATAAATATGAATTTTATTGGTATTTATGTAAAATACTACTTATGCCTTGAACATATTATTCTCCCTCAGTATTTGGATATAAAAGTATTAAGTGTTTTTCATCTATATTTTTTATCTGAGCTAAAGTATCCACATGATAATTTCTTATTAGTTCATTAGTTCTTAACAGACCTTCCAAAACAGTTATACGACTCTCTTTTGGAATCATTTTCATCATTTTGTAAAATATTCTTGTACTACTATAAAGCGTTGTGAAGTCATGCAATGCATTATAGACAATAATGCATTTTCAAAACTAAAGCACTCCTGCCATGGGAATGTCTGTTTTTTTTTATGAAATAAAGAGGAAAAAAAGATACAATATATATATATATATATACATCTACCTAGAAAGATATTTGATTAGAATTTATTAAACACATCCCTCTGATGGCTAGACGTCAAGGAGTCAGAGAAGACATTAACTGCTGTTTCTTACAATGTTTCTCTAATAAATGTATAATTCCCCTTAATATGATATTCTATAAACATATAAGCCCACATATTTTGAAGCAGCAGTCACTATATTTATTATTTGTTATTTCTTGTCTACCATTAGAAAATGGGCTTACTGTACATCAGTACCCTGATTGGAGAATGAGCATTCTCCAGCAGGGTATTAATATATAAGTAATGCCCACAGAAAAAACATGTCTGCCGCTTCATGGCAGCTTATCAAGCTGCCATGGAGCTCAGACTGAGAAAACGGAACGGCTGCCATTATTTTACACTCATTAAGCAGCACTTCTGCTGTTTAACAAGTATAAAATAAAATAAAAGTAAAATAAAAAAACTGTGTTTATGTGTTTGCGTGTGAAAGTGTATACATGTGTGAGTCTGAGAGAGAAAGATTGGTTGTGCTGCTGTTTTACACTCGCTAAGCAGTGCTTTTGCTGTTTAGCAAGTGTAAAATAAAATAGAAGTGTGTGTATGTGTTAGTGTGTGAAAGTGTATGCCTGTATGAGTGTGAGTGAGGGATCGGTTAAGCTACTATTTTACAGTGGCAAAGCAGCACTTCTGCTGTTTAGCGAGTGTAAAACAAAAATGTGTGTGTGTGTGTGTGTGTGTGTGTGTGTGTGTGTGTGTGTGTGTGTGTGTGTGTGTGTGAGAGTGAGAGTGAGAAGCGAGTGATCCCTGGCAGCATCACCTAAGAACTTTGCATAACTCTCAACAATATCTCTCGGCACAAGAAATCTGGACAGAGCAACAAATAATGGAGAAACAAAGGGCTTAAAATAGGGACAGATTTTAAATATTGCTCTTATAAACTTAGAAAGTTGTTAGAATAACAGGGATTTCGTTAGCATGCATTTTTTCTGAAGCAGAGGTGTGTGTGAAGGTGAGTGCGTGAGATGACTAGCAGCAGCAGCAGTAAAGAGGTTTACAAACCTCTGCACCTTTCAGCAGAAATAATCTTTGGGGAACAAAGGATCTAAAAGAGAAACTCAATTATTGTGTTTATAAGACCACAAAGTTGCTAAAGTAAAGGATTTAAGTTTGCATGAATTTTCTGAAGGAAAAAAAAGTCTGAAGCTCATATTAATGTCATTATTTAGTAATTTCAATCTCCAGTGACTGCCAACTAAACAATTTAGGAGTAAGGGACCAAAAGTAAAGTAAATAACCTGGTGATTTTTTTAAATGTTACACTTTGGCTGTAAAATGCTTCCTCCAATACCATTAGTATACACTACACCAAGTTTAAAACATTAGTCAGAGGAACTATTTTACATTAAAAATATACTAAAAAAAATATAGTGATAAAAAATATAAGTAAGTAAGACACAACAATTTTACAGCGAGCCCATTCTCTAAGTGCAATAATGCCCTCCAGGGTGTGTGTGTGTGTATGTGTGTGTGTGTGTGTGTGTGTGTGTGTGTGTGTGTGTGTGTGTGTATATGTGTGTTAATGTGCAATTAATGCCCTTCCAGGGGCGTAGACATCCCTGGGTGGGCATTAATTACACATTAACACATACCCTGTCTGGCATTATTGCTTGCTTATTAGCTTTTTTACTTTATATTGCTGCTTTTAGCCAGATAAGACAGTTATAGAGACATTTGTCCTTTTTCAGGGATAGCTCAGCAGGTTTGGCCTGTTAAATGACTTCTATAAAGTCACATACGAGGAAACTTTCTTAAACCACAGATGACAATGAGATTTTCATTCCTATTAAACTGTCTTTAATTGCAAAGTCATGAACAATAATTGGGTAGTTTAAAATTTCAACAGTAAAGCTTGCATTGCAAAATATTATATAGTTCAATAGCAAGCAAGGTCAAGAACCTTAAAAAAATTACTTTTTAAAGTTCTTGATTGAAAGCTGAGATGTGTGGCCGAAACCCCTGGAAGCCTACTTTTTTATTTGGAAAGTCACAGACTGTGTTCAAACAGAAATCCCATTGCACAATTTGTGGTATAATTACCACAGACTTTCTATAATGAAAATATTAGAACTGTCTGATAGTCTTTCTCTGTAGTTGGCTATATCTGATACTGCTCAAATATCTTATCAGCAAGGTCAAACAAAGATTCTAAAAAGGAGGATGCTTCAAATAGAAATGGAAATATTATGTTCTGAGAAAACACAATAATGAACTATGCAAAAATAACTTAACATGAACTGAAGTGTAACATAATGCAGATATCCAGGAATAGTCTGAAAATATCATACACTTGCCTTAAAGGAATATTATAAGAAAAACAAAAGTATGTTTACACCAGTGTTTATAAACTTGTGATGTGAGTATTTTTGGAAAATTAATAAAAGAATCTAACTGAAAAAGCAAAGAGAAGTTTAAGAAGAAGCAAACATTAACGGTGCTAGGGAGTTCAGATACTGTGTGGAATAAATAGCAAGCATCTCTGCTTATGGTGTATCTCTTGCTTCAAAAAATGTTGTTGAAAAACAGGCAAAGCCCATGAAGTGCCAATATGTTCAGATGATAAATCTTTTCTGAATAAAAATACTATGACAGCTGACACATATGGCATTCAGAGTCGTGGATGCTTTAAATGATTCAGTAATCCTTTGATCTGGGAGAACATTGCCAGGACACTATTCCATTGGGTTGCATGGCTAGGTTTATAAAGAACTTAGTGGTAGTTAGCCTACTATATACTTAAGGAACCTGTGTTGAATCATAACTGCTTTTGAGGAAGTTTAAATGGAAAAGACTAGGGAAAGCTTCCACTGTGAGTGGACTAATGGCACTCTGGTGAAGCTCTAACTCCCAAACCCAACTTGCTGAAACAAATCCCTGAAAACACTGTTTTCAGTGTTTTTTTTCAGGGGAACAAATCCCTTGCACCCCCAAATAATATTTAATTCCGCAGTCACACTGTCAAGGGAAAGGGGGTAAACACTGAGAAATGGTAGTTAATGCCTGCACTATACCCCAACAATGTCTGTCAGTGGAGATACCAGCATTATCGGGGAATCGAGTTTTGGGAAGTGGAGGTTTGGTGGGGTCAGGATTCTTTGAACAATACTGTAGCCTTAGGGAAGCTTTGCAGGGTAGAAGGATCTGACTTTTCATGTTTCACTTTAAGTGCATTCATGTACCACTTCTGAAAAAGGGGCCATAATTTAGATGGTATTTTTATTTAATAAAATGTTTAATAAATATTGTAAGCAGGTAAAATTGATAATGACAAACAATACAAAACTTCTAGCTTACTCTGCACTTGTATGATTTGACTAACAACATGTAATTGAAGCTAAAAAGGAATAAACTATAGAAAAATCAAAACTGCCCTCTGAAGTATTCTTGAGTATGAAAACAGATTTTTTTTCATCAGTCACTTTTTTCAGTGAAACTTGGTGCTCTAAAAGTAAGGCATTTTTACCACAGTGTTATGCATACTTTAGGCTGCTTTGTGTGGTTATGTAACTATTGCAGCATCTGTACTTGTGAAAATGACATCCACCCCAAAACGTAGAATACTGTTAATAACAATCATCATGACAAAAGCTTTAAAGCTACACTGTGGGCACTACTTCACCAGTTAGCATGTGAGAGCCAGGGGCTACAGTCTCATGAGTCACACTACTGACCACTAAATAATATGTGAGAAACACTTGTCAAGTAAGTCAAGAAACCACTTTTACATTTGTGTTGTTTATTTGCCATTGACAATACCCCCCTTGAAAATGTACCTCACACTTCAAGGAGGGCAAAACATGTCAGACCAGGGCTGAAGTTGCATCCAGTTATCCAGGTTCTTAAAAGATGTGAATGTGTCACTCTGTTTAGCATATAAAGGCAATTTGTTCCTGAGATGGAGTAACCAGTGGGTAATAACTCAGTTCTTCTAATGTGTTTTATTTATGTGTTGGTGGAGGTTTAGATACCAGATACGTGGGTTTAAACAGGTAGATGACATAAACACATTATCTGGACTACAGCCATCAGTAGCTATCGATACACTAATTTTCTATTTACCTCTGGTAAGACTAAAGAACAATTGTTCAATTTCTCAGGCAGTTCATCTCTCAGTATGAGTTCTATCCAGCAAAGTAGCCCACTTGTACATGACTAAAAAGCAAGCCAGAAACTAGCTTGAAAATGGCTTGACTAATAGTCTCTAGTTTTCTCTATCTCTTTTTCTCTCACAACTTAAAGAAACCCAAGCCATAGTTACTGTTTTCTTTAATTTGAATGCAGGGTTCACATATCTCTCAGCTGGTCTAAATAAGGTCATAGATTTTCTTGACCTTAAGTCTTAACTTCAAAAACCATTATACTGTAAGTTCTGTAAATCTGTGCACTTTTGAATAGCCAGTTTCACTCTTTAACAGCAATACTGCATTTTCATTAGAAGCAACAACCATAAATTTATTTATACAGTTTTTTTATGACAAAAAATATATTTTACTTCCGCTTAATAAAACTTTCTGCATGCTTTACTGACAGGCAGTTGCAAACTTCGCTCGACCTGTTGCATTACTCCTCTGAAAACAACTACATTTGCTTTAGCATAATACCACTTCTCTACAATAACAGGAATGGTGATGGAAACTTTTGTTCTCTGATTTGTCAGTCTGTTGGTGACATCACTAGTACCACTGTGTAACCCTAATAAAGCACACTTGTGATATAAAGCATAGGGTATTGTGGCAAATGCTTAATATTTCATGCTCTGGCATGCCTTTTGTAGGCTAAATGAATATTCTTCTTCATCTATACTGGCTTGATGTCATTTTTCCATTGAAAAGTCCTTCTTTAACAGCTTTAGTTTTGAAACAGTGTCAAAAATACATATGTTGGATGTATTTAATATGTGAAATATATCTACTTAAGCATGTACAACAGTTAAAGGCAAAGCAACATAAATGGACACTGAAATTTATCTTTGTGTTTGTTCAAGTTGCACTCACTTTAACATACACACAATGCATTCAAAATGGAAGGGCACACAATGCCGTTTTATTCAGAAGAATTAAAGTTATTTTAGAAACTATGCTTTTCATCAGCGATATAAAATAGCAATGCTAGCATAATGATTTGAAGTATGTGTAGGGAACTTTAAGATAAGATCATCTATCAAGCAACTTGTAAGCCCTTAACTGCTGACTGTGTGAGACCCTCTTTTTTTTAAATGGTTCATCTATGGGTAATTAGAAAAGAATATTTAGGTAGAATGCTTAATTGCTATGGAATCCCTACTATTACTTAATTATAATTTGAAATAATGCCTTTGTGATCTTGATTTTCTTTTGATGTCTATACCTCAGTATATCAGACAATATTTTTCATACTGATCACTGCTGCCATAGCCTTAGCTATATGGGTTATATCCTACCAGGGAGATAACAGCTAGCCAGCTTCCAAAGCTTCAGGGCTCCATGTGCTGAAACTGTCAAGCAGCTTGAGCTGAGCTGATTAAACGATAAGAGTACTGCTGAAGAGTACTCTCCTCTGAGACTTGTGAGGACTGATGATCAGCTTGTGCTTTCCATTGCTGGACAGGTAAGTTCCCTTTATGGAAAATAAAACATCCATTTTCTTATTTTTAACTGATGATTTATTACTTTTCTCTTCAGGAAAGTTACTTTAAATCTAGGATCATTGTGTTTTAACAGATTGTCTAAAGACTTTTAATTGTATTTATTTTTTCTGTTGTGGGGCTGCATTAGTGTTCGGAAGTGTGTTTTATTCTATTTTTTCCCTGTCAAAAAAGTAACTTTTGTGGACTTGTACTTTTACTGACCTTGTTGCTTGTTTCCTCAGGAAAGAGGCACCATTTTAACTTCACCATGGAACAGATTGCCAGTTATACAGTCGGTCCTTCTTCCATCCATGGAAAGAAAAATTTAACCAAACAGCCTTTGCCACCACAGAAGGCTAGCAATTTGCATCAGCAGCAGGTGGAGGACTCTGCTATTTGTTGTACCTCAGACTATTCATCTTTTACTGCAGATCCCTCTGGTGTAGCACTTACATACACTATGGACTGGGAGTTAACCACATCCTCTGTGGTTGTTAGGGTCCACTCAGTAGGCAAGGGAGAGACACTATTGTCAGTCTTGGGAGAGGGACCAGAGAAGGTTACCCTGTTGAGTCAGAATGCTTTGCCCATCCCTGTGGAAGCAGCTGTTGTCATTAGTAACATGGTTAGCCCCATATTTGGTATCAAAAAGAAACAGAAAACCAAGCATGTATCTATTGCTCCTCAAATTTCTTTGGATAAGAGTAGTTTACTGGAATGGCTCAATGTCTAATTTAGGCTATTGATCCTTCTTGTAGAGTAGTTTCCAGTCAAAGAAAGAGGGATGCTTCTTTTCCTGAATAAATTCAAGATTCTGAATCTGAAACAGGAAGATGCAGGGATAGATTCAGAGTTTTGCCCCCAGATATCTAATTCAGACTCAGAGGAGACCTCACTTTCTGATTCTCCCTGTGGGAGCATTCTCTGTCTCTGAGACTATTGCTATAACATTCCAATGTTTTCTGTGGGAGAACACTGAGGTTTCTCAGTCCCTCAGAAAATACTATGAGCTGTTATAGAAGAATTTTCCAGAACCTACAACTTCCTGTCCTGTCTTACTGCCTGCAGTTTTCCTGATAGTCAGCTAGCTGTTCCTAAAAGGCAGATATGATGTATAAAGTTCCTCAATATTTAAATTTTTTACACATTATTCCTAAACCTGACCCGGTACGAATAGCCTTATTTGAGTCCTCCCTGGGAAAATTATTGATGTATATGGGAAAAAGTCTGTATTTCTGCAACTTTGAATTTCAGAATTGTAAATTGTCAAGCTCATATGCTAAAGTTTATTCTGACATATTGTGAAAGTAGGAGGAGTTTTTTACTACATTTTCTTTTTATGAAGAAAATCTGGTTTAATAACCTAGTTTTTTCTGTTGCACAGATCACTACTCATTGTTTGCAGTGTGTGTGTGTGTGTGTGTGTGTGTGTGTGTGTGTGTGTGTATGACTCCAATGATACTTCTGACAGGGCTATAGCCATTAGTATGGGATTAAGGATGTTTGCTTGGCTGCATTCTCAGAACCTCTCAGATGATTTTAAAAATGAGCTCATCATATCCTTCTTGATAGAGTGTTATTTTTTTTGTGATTAAAGGTGGATTAGTCCTTGTGAATTTGTAAATCTGGGAAGCTGTACCTGTCTTGTGTTGGACAAGGTGATGGATGTTGTTATCTATTGTACTACTAGAAAAGGCTTGCTTTGAAAAATTAAATGAAAACAGAAGCCCTGGAACTTCTCTTCTTCTGTGTTATTTGTTGCCAGAGAAATAGCAATCTCTCAACTCCAACTGATTGCTCGCATGGTGAACAGAGTGCTTCATGGTGGTATGGCTCTGATATATGATTGATTATAAAAAGGGGAGGATTATATGCATTGAATCAGAGAGCGGGGGAATAGGAAATGGAGGAGGAGGTCATGTTATGGAAGGTTATTAACAAATCTCATGTTTATTTTTCACAAAATGCATATTAACTTCTTCACAAGTTAATCAAATAAAATGTTTATAATATGTTTATATTAAAAGCAAAATGAAAAATAGATGCATAATTATACAAGATATAGTTTCACATAAGTAGTAGCTTTATATTTCAAGTGTCTTACAATTGTATCCTATCTGTACTGACAGATAGTTGAAGTCAAAGTAAGTGCTGAAGGAGTTAAGGGATGTTATGTTTAAAAGTATCAAGTATCCATTGAAACCAGATTAATCAACAGTACGCTGTGGCCTTCTCAGGCTGAGGGATGAGATTTTGCAAGGATATCTATGAGATAGTGTGTACTGATACCAAATGTTAAAAAAATGCAAGCCAATAAATCATAAGCACAGGTGGTCTATGTTCTAAAAGGCGTATTGTCAAGTGTTCACATGAAGCTCTAACTGAGGATCATGAGGACATAAAATATCTAAAAAATGTATTATTTGTTAAAAGCTATGTTATGTCAAAGTTCTGCGTGCATGAAATTGGTAAGAAAAAGTATATAAATAAAGTATTCTCCTTTATTCTTTGAGACTGATCTGAACATTTTAGTAGGCAGTCTCCCAGCACTTTTTATAGAATAAACAAGTACTTTGCACATTCTGAAGCATTATTCTTGACTAGAGACTAAGAGGTAAAACTCTTTGTTATTTACTTCTGAACTTTAACAGTTGTAGAGAGCTGAACTATTTACAGATAATTCTGTAGTAACAGATAGGTGGACAAATGGACTGGAGTGTATAGATTTCTTTTGAAATACAAGGAAGGAAAACACAGGGAAAAAGAAGGAAATGGAAGGAAGGGGGGAGAAAAAGGTGGGGGAGAAAACTAGTAAATAATATTTACTTGCTATGACATTAGGGTTAAACATATACAGACTTCTGCTTACCAGAGTTTAACTTCAGTAAGATTATTCAGTAAGACTATTCAAATTACAAACAACTTAACAGAAATTGTGCAATGAAAAGAGAATACATTTACATACGGTGTTGCAGATTTAAATTTATAGACACCAGAGTAATGATAATAAACATTATTATTATTATTATGGAAATATAAACATTTATTTCTTTAGAGAAATATTTTCATATTGCAGAGCTCTGTTACCCTATGTATCATTCTTGCCTAGAGCTAAAGGGTTTGTTAGATAATGAGGGATAGTTAGTAATAAGATATTCATGTCCTTAATGGCTGATAAATTAAAAAAGCCCATTTCTCAAATTATTAATATAGATCAGACTGGATTTATATATAAAATACAAACACATAACATTAAAATAGTAATTACATGAATAGATATTATAAATAATAAAAAAGAGAAAGTTTCACTTATTAGCTTATATATCAAAAAAGCTTTTGATTCTTTTAATTTGGATTATCCATTTCAAACTTTAGAAGTATTTGATTTTCCTCAACATTTTATCTCTTTTCTGATGAGCATGTACAAAAATAATGAAGCATATGTTAAACTGAGGCCATTTACTTTAGAAGCTATAGATCTAACTAGAGAAATGAAACAGGGTTGTCCAATATCATTAATCTTACTTGCTCTAGCTATTGAAATCCTAGCAATATTAATTTGTGCAGATATTAAAATAAAAGGAATTGAAATTACTAAAAAAATTATGTTGATTGCAGATGATATAATGCTATGCATAAAGAATAATTGAGACACATTAAAATAATTCCAACAGTTACTCGGTTTCAAAATATTAAGGTTTAAATTTCAACTTTTCAAAATCAGAATATTTATTTCAAAATAAAAAAAAAAATACAATCAAATATTAATGTCCTAGGCAAAGAAACTTCAACTTTATCATATTTAGGTTTTATTATAACCAACCAATAGAAGAAATAAGAAATTACAATTATGAAACCATTATATAGAATCTAACAAATTTGATTCATAAATGGAATAAATTGATATTATTATTTGAAGACAGACAGACAAATAATAAAAATGATCCTATTCCCAAAAAACACTATATGTTATTCAATCTATAAATTTACCTCTGAATAAATCTCAAATAAAGAAAATTAGTAATTTATTACTAAATTTTCTTTGGTTTCCAAAAAGCGTAGAATAGCACTCCGATTTCATTCCAAATATTGGAACCTTGGAGGCATAAATTTTCAACCTTCAAAAATATGATATTCAGTACTACTGATATAAACCTTTGGTTTGATACTGTTATTCCCTTTAATGTGACAAAAACAACTTTGAAAAATCATATAAATCAAAATTGGACAATTGGTTATTAAATAAATGTACTTGTTGGTATCAATGTCTTAATAATACAAAAGTTAAAGAAATTCTAAACATTATAATACAATTTAATCTAAACTCACTAGATTGGATACTTTCGCAAAGTATTAAAATCCATGCCCAAGATACATTTTTTAACTCTTGCACATTCATAACATAATAACTCCCCCCAAAAATAATTAAACTAATGTATGAAATTTTAAATAATAATTTAGAGTTTAGAGCTAAACAACACATCACATCTCCGTAAAAGACTTGTTATATATAACACCACATTAAATGACAAATTTTGGAATCATATTACATCAGCTCACAATATATCTTTGAATGAAGCCAGTAAATAACTATTGCCAAAATCTGTGAAATATGCTTCCTGGACCTATTACTGATGAATCTTTGCAAGCAAATTTAAGCATTCTTAACCTCAAATAAGATAGCAAAGTTTAGTAAAAATAACAGCATAACATGTTGGAGATGTTGAAACCACAAAGAAAAGTGAAGGATGTTGAAACACAGCTGACAAATAAATATAACAGAAAACAAAAATTACTTTATTAAAACAGAACAGTAAGCACTTTCAAAATTACAGAAATCATTTCTCCATGTCACAGGTTGCATTAGCCTTAAAATTAAATACTATACCTAAACCAGGATGTGTAAACCTATCAGTACTATCTACATATGCACAGAAGTTACATCTTCCACAGGGAAATGTACCAAATGTCATATCAACTTGATCCTCTCTCATGCTCCCCTCTGGATAACATAACAACCTCTTCAGGGATTTCTTATTCATAAAATTAAAATGTGGAACATCCCCTAAAACTTCCTTGATCTTATCATCAGTCACCAGGATAGACCAGTGTTTTTTAATCACATCAGTTCTAATATTGACATCACTACTGTACTGCAAAGAAACAGGTACATTTCTTCTATTAGGAGTCACTATATGCACATGACTACTTATCTCATAAGAAAAATAAGGCTTTGCTCTTGTTGTCCTTAACTCCACACTCCAAGAGAGACCAGATTCTACCTCCTCGCTCCTGTACCCCCACTCAATAAAATCTGATCTTAAATTCCCTATATCACTAAAGTAACCTTCCTCACTCACATTAAGCCTAGAAATATGCATTCCCTGTCCCTTAACAACTTTCCTAAAAATACGGGCAGGGTGCATGCTAGACCTATGTAGTAAAGATTTCCTATGGCATTCCTTCCTATACATTCTGGTGCCAAAGCTTAAATCCAAGTTCCAATAAACCTCTACATCTAAGAACTCAATTTTCATAGGTTCATAGGTTCATAGGTTCATACTAGGCTATCTGCCCAAGGGCATTTATAAGCCTAGCCCATAGTTATGTGGCTTTCGCCACCCCTTTAGTTTGAATAAAAACTATGCCTATCATTTTTCTGTGCCTCTGTCAAGCAGTGACACTGAAGTAATCCCTGGGGTATATCTGCGATCTCCCATCCATTGGTCAAGATTCCTCTTGAACAAGGCCAGCGAGGTGCTCTGCCTCACATGTACCGGGATTTTGTTCCACAGCATAGGGAGTCTCTGGGTGATGAATCTGTCCCTCCAGCACATTCTATTTATAACCGTGTCAAGGTTTAAGTGTCCCGCCCTTGTGGTTCTGAGGGATCTAGATTTTTTGAGGTGAAGCATATTCATCAAATCTGGGTTTGACATGGCCTTATATGTCAGGCACAGGTCACCTCTGAGCAAGCGGTATGAGACTGAATAGAGCTGGAGTTCTTTCAGTCGGGCAGCATAAGACATATTTTGAGACCCTTTATCCTTTTGGTGAGGAACTTTTGGGGCCTTTCAAGCTGCAGCAGGTGTCTGGTCAGATACATTCCGACGGGCATTGTACTCAATCATAGGTTTAATGAGTGATGAGTACAGGGGAACGATGACCTCCCTTGATCTAGATGTGAATCCCTTCATGATCAGGTGGGCGATATAGAAGGTTTTCCTAACTACTTTAGCAACATGAGTGTCAAACGAAAGGCTACTGTCAACTTGGGTCCCCAGATCCCTGATGACTTTTTCTGTGCTCAGTGGATTGCCACCTATATGGTAGCTAGGGGTAACCTTGTTTTTCCCGAAGGGTATGACTGCATTTTTTGGCGTTTAACTTCAGGCCATGGCTCTGGCACCAGTTATCCGTTTCTGTGAGGCCCTTCTGGAGGATATCTGTGTCAGATGTGATGTTATGTGATCCTATCTCGCCTACATTCCGACTGATGGGTTCGGAGCCGATCCCTCGGCTCTGACTCGGCACGCTTATGCCAAAGAGCGAAGTCTCTTATTGGCTGAGCTTACTATATCCCAGGATGCACCACTACCAGTTCCCCAGATCTCGTTTGCCGCTAACTAGCGAAGACGTGGTCTCGAGCTGGCTGAGCTGAGTAGTATTTTACTTACTTTTTTCTGTCAGAAAATTGCTGTTCTTGTCATAAAAAGCTGTTTTAACGGCTACTCTGTGCTTTGTGTAGTGATTGGAGTTTTTTTTGTGAAAACTTGTAGTGTGATTGGGCGTTGTTTTCTGATTTCAGGCCTCCTTCATCTGTAGGGCCTTTCCCGGTCAGTCAACCCCTCTCAAACCTTTGGGATTTCAGATCCCCTTGAGTTTATTGTTGTTCCGGATTGTTTAATTCGGCAGTTGTAAACTGATTTTTGTAGAGTCAGTTAAGTTAAGTCAAATTAGGATAGTGTTGTTCTTGCTGTCAGACAATTTCTGCATTATTGGTCATAATGTCTCAGAATCCTAGGCCTTCGGCTTTAAAAATGCACCAAATGTAATTTTAAAATGTCAATCACAGATGACCACTCTCTGTGTTTATTGTTTGGGTGCAAAACATTTACAAGAGTCATGCAGCGTGTGTCACGCTTTTTCCTCGAGGGTCCTCCAGGAGAGGAAAAATAAACTGATTCTTAAAGGCTTAATAAAACCCTCCTTTGAAGAAGCTTTAGCATCCTCTCCTTCTCCAGCTAAAAAGAAAAAGGCGTCGGCTCCGACCAGCCCGTCGGATCCGGCCGCCAAAAGACATAGGCAGGCTTCTCCTTCGGCTCCAAGGACTTCGGAGCCGAGGGCGGAACGGTCTGCCTCGATGCCACCAGTCTCAACTCCTCTGGCTTCGGAGCCGATGGCGGGGGCATCGAGAGGCGGGTCACCTTCGTCGGCTCCACTGGTCTCAGAGCCGACAAGGGTTGCCCGCTCAGACACTTCCTCCTCGGCGCCGAAGTCCTCCTCGGCACCGATGGAATCTAGTGTGGGTATTCCTTCGGCGCCGATAGTCATCGAGTCGCCTCGGAGCCGGTCCCCTAGCCCTTTGGGGCCGTTGGAGAGGCCATCTCGAACCCGTTCAGTATCCTCTAAGTCATCGAGGATGTCGGATTCGGATATAGACAGGGTGCTCCAAAGACTGTTCCAGTCCCCAGTCTTTCAAAAATTTGTTTCGCTCCGACCCAGTTGGCTTCGGAGCCGATAGCCCATGCCCATCCATTGCTATTCCTCCTCCGACCGCTGGCTCCGTCGGAGCAGGTGCTGTTGGAGCCGGTGGAGATCTTAGGGTCGGCTCCGACCCTTACTCCAACCGGGCCTTGGGTCCGAGTTTGGTACACGGACTTCTTCGGCTGGACCCGGGGTGATGTTTGGGACCTATGCTATCGGTTCCGAGCCTCCCTCTCGGTGCTTGGCTGCGGGACTTCCGTCGGCTATCATGGCTCGGGGACCGGACACTCCCAGGATTCTGGGGTCCGGCTTTCAGAGCTATGAGGAGTGCCTTGGCCAAGTCTTGCCATCTCTCTGGCTTTACTGGCACCTTCCCTGGGCGTGGAGACTGGGTCTTTGGCAGTTCTCCTGTCCGTAGGCAGCAGAGCCCGGGCCTGAGGTTACCCCATTGGGGTTCCCCTCCTCCTGAGGGTTCTTGAGTTGTCTTCAGAGGAACCCCAAGGAAGAGATCGTGCAAGAGGAAGCACGTGGACTCCCCGAGTCTATTACATCGGACACTGATCTTGATGATGCGGAGGGGTCCCCGAAGTCGTCCTCGGATGATGTCTCATTTGCAGACATCTTAGAGATCCTCAAACAACGAGGCGGCTGGATATCCAAACCCCCCTCTGCTGATGAGTCAGTGCTCCTCAAGGCCTTTGGGGCTCAGCCCTCTGCCTCCTGGGTGTCTCCGCCCATGACGAGCTCCTGGATTTAGTTTGTCGAAGGGCGTGGGAACATCCAGATACCGTGGAACCAGTCCCTTCTCGTCCTAATAAATTTTTGTCTGCCCCACCTGAGAAGGAGTTCCTCACTAAAGGCGTGGCTGTAGATGCCATGGTGGTGGCATCTGCTACACAACAGGACGTGGCAGAGGCTTCAACGTCCGTCCATCCTCCTAATAAGGAGTCTAGGAGCATGGACAGGTGCGGAAGTGCACCCTGACTTCAGCGGCCTTTACTTTAAGGTCTCTGAATTATTTGGCACATTTTACCAGGCTTCAGAGGGATCTGGTCAAGGAGCTGTCAGATTCCTCTCGGGTAACCTACCTGAGCAGCTAGCCCAGTCGGTTAGCTCTCAGTTGGCTATCCTTACGTCAATTTCTAACTCGTCCATGAGGCTCATTTCATATGCGGCCGAAGGCGGGTAGAGTGGCAGGCACAGGCGTGGCTCTCACGGAGACAAGCCTGGCTCCGCTGTGTCAGTTCATGGAGGCCTTCAAGTCTTCCTTCCGACGCTCCCTTTGATGGGTCCTCTTTGTTTGGACCTAAGGTTAAAGACACCCTTACCGCTGTGAGCAAGAGGGAAAAACTTTATCTGCCGTAGGTGCACGTTATTCCACTCCCTTTCGGCCTTATCCCAAGGCTAAAGGAGGAGGGAAGATGTGGTTCCGTAAATCACGTAAGTTTTTTCCTCAACAGCAGGAAGATTCCCCTTCCAGAGGCAGAGGACGGGGAAATTTTTCTGGGAGATGCCGTCCCAGAGGCGGCAGAGGGCCCCGCAATTCTGGAGACCGCGAGTCCTTTCGTGGCTCTTCAGCCTCCCACACCTCGTGAGGGATTGCCCGGCTGTGCTGCTCAGGAGCCAGTCGGGTGCCATTGCCAAGCACCTAAAAGCCTGGGAGTCATTCACTCAGGACAGATGGGTGCTTCGGATCATTGCCGGAGGTTACACCATGCCATTCACATGCTCTCCCCCACCGTCCAAAAAATCCCGGACCCACCACCCAGTCAAAGGGAAATTGCAGCCACAGAAGCTTTAAAGCTGCTAGAAAAGGAGTCATCCAACCGGTCCCCACAGACCAGATCGGATCCGGAAATTACTCAAGGTTCTTTTAGTGCCAAAAGACAGGGGACCTGAGACCAATTTTGGATCTCAGCAGACTAAACCAATCCGTCACGAAATCCAAATTCCGAATGGTCACGTTACAATCCATTCTCCCATTGTTGGAGAAGGATGTTTGGATGTGCTCCATAGACCTCAAGGACGCCTATTATCACATACCGATACATCAGGCGTCCAGGAGGTATCTGCGCTTCAGCCTGGGAGACAGTCATTTCCAATTTTGTGCACTGCCCTTTGGTCTCACCACAGCCCCAGGGTGTTCACCAAGTGTTTGGCAGTAGTGACTGCTCACCTGAGGAGTCTTGGATTCCAAGTGTTTCCCTATCTGGACGACTGGCTCCTGACTGCCACCACCAGGCATCTACTAATGGACAACCTCAAAGCCACCATCTCCCTGGGTGCTACCCTGGGAATTACATTCAATTGGTCAAAGTCTGTCTTGCTGCCCTCTCAGCGCATAAGATTCATAGGAGCAGAGATAGACTCAAGATTGATGCGTTTTTCTTCCGACCGAAAGGATCCAAACTTTACAAGGCCAGGTTCAAGCCCTGATTTCAAGATCCAAAGCCCCAGCCAGGATGGTCCTACAAGTTTTAGGTTCGATGTCTGCCACGGTTCTTCTAGTTCCTCTGGCAAGATTGCACATGAGGATTCTTCAGTGGCTATTGTCAACTCAATGGTCCTTTCAGGACCTTCCCCTCAATCATTCCATTATAATTACAGAAACATGCAAACGGGACCTTCGCTGGTGGCTTCAGACATCCAATCTAAATCAAGGAAGTCCTTTTGTTATTCCCTCTCCAGTGGTCACCCTGACGACAGATGCCTCCCAGACAGGGTGGGGGGGCATTGTCTGGGCAGGTTAGTTCAGGGCTCCTGGCTTCCAGACGAAACTCTTCTCCACATCAATGTATTGGAGATGAGGGCGGTACTTCTGTCCCTACAGGCCTTACACAGGTTTCTCCCTCAGGGCATAATCGCCATCCACACAGACAACATGTCGGTGGTCTGGTATCTAAACAAACAAGGAGGGACCAGATCTTACCCCCTTTGCAGAGAGGCCATGAGGGTGTGGGAATGGACGGTAGCTACCAGCCGTTTCTTGGTAGCGACCCACATTCCGGGGAAATCAAATATACTGGCGGACAGATTAAGCAGAACAATTCTCTCTCCTCACGAGTGGTCCCTAAACAAAACAGTAGCAGCTCAGGTTTTCAGGAGATGGGGGACGCCGTGCTGTGACCTATTTGCAACACCACTAAACATGAAGTGCAAAAGGTTCTTCTCCTTGACTCCACATCAGGGAGAAGCAGCTATGGATGCTCTAGCACAACCTTGGCCAACAGGGCTACTTTATGCCTTTCCTCCGATTCCACTTCTCTCCAAAGTCATTCAAAAAACTTCTCAATTGGGGTCCACAATGATACTGATTGCCCCATACTGGCCTCGTCAGGTATGGTTTCCCTACCTGAAGAAACATGCGGTGGACGATCCGTGGACTTTAGACCTAATTCCGGATCTGTTAATTCATCAGTCGGGATGACAGCATCAGTCCCTTCACTCCTTAAAGTTGACAGCTTGGCTCCTCCACTTCCGACTTTAGTCAGAAGTCACACATTAGACCCGGAAGTTATTCACATTTTATCTTCGGCCCACAAACCCACCACTAAGAAATTGTACCTCAGTAAGTGGAAGAGGTTTGCTATCTGGGCTCAACTCAGGGGCTTAGACCCTATCACTGCTCCAGTCCCAGAGGTTTTGAAATTCTTAACATCCCTGTTTAATCAAGGATCTTCTGTCTCTACTATTAAGGTCCAACTAGCGGCCATCTCTAAATTCCACGAATCCATGGATCCTCCATTGATGAGCAGCAGACTATGCAAAACTTTCATTAAAGGTGCGGGCCTGTTAAGACCCCCAGTTTTTCATCCTGCGCCTCCGTGGGATCTTGATTTGGTGCTTCGTGCATTAACATCTTCCCCTTTCGAACCGGCTGCTACATGTGAGTTAAAATATCTGTCTTGGAAAACGGCCTTCTTAGTTGCAATTACTTCTGCAAGAAGAGTTTCAGAGCTTCAAGCCCTGTCTATCAAACCACCGTACTTGATTTTTCACAAGGATAGAGTATCACTTAGGCCTAATCCATCCTTTGTCCCAAAGGTCTGTTCTAATTTCTGTCTCCAACAATCCCTAGAGCTACCAGTTTTCTTTCCAAAATTCTCCAATGAAGCAGAATACACTCTCCATAAATTGGATGTTCACAGGCAATTGCGCTTCTATTTAGACAGGACTCAACAAATCCGTAAGTCAGACCAATTGTTTGTGTCCTTCTCAGACAATAAATTGGGCAAAACCATCACAAAAGCTACTATCTCCAAATGGATTAGAGATTGTATAACTCAGGCTTATTCTTCTTGAATAAGCAACTTACAACATCTATCAAAGCTCACTCTACCAGAGCTATGGCGACTTCTATAGCTTTTCATTCCAAGCTCGCTATCTCGGAGATTTGTGCTGCGGCTACTTGGTCCAATCCGCACACTTTCATTTCCCACTATAAATTGGATGTGGCATCTAAAGGGCGAGCATCATTTGGTTCCACGGTACTCAGGAGTGTTTTCCAGTGAGCCACCCAGGATTCAGGTGCTAGGGACGCTGTCCCATCAGTCGGAATGTAGGCGAGATAGGATCACATAACATCTTTTAGTTATGTACTCACCATAACTTCAGATGTTTGGGATCCATCTCGCCTACATTCCTAATACCCACCCTCCTTCCCCCTGCCTTGGAGATCAGAAGAGATTGAACAGTTTTGAGTTCTACTGTTTTATCTTGTTTCATCTGACGATGTTATATAAGCAGGGCGTGCATGTGTGCATGTATGCGGACAAACTAGATCTGGGGAACTGGTAGTGGTGCATCCTGGGATATAGTAAGCTCAGCCAATAAGAGACTTCGCTCTTTGGCATAAGCGTGCCGAGTTGGAGCCGAGGGATCGGCTCCGAACCCATCAGTCGGAATGTAGGCGAGATGGATCCCAAACATCTGAAGTTATGGTGAGTACATAACTAAAAGTTTTCGACTATGGCGCCCAGTTTGCAGTCATCTGCAAACTTTGTCAGCCATAACCCTCCTGTGTTTGCTTGTACTTCAGAAAAGTAGATGCCGAACAAGAGTGGACCCAGGACTGAGCCCTGTGGGACACCACTTGTGACAGGCTTTGAGTCTGACATGGCTCCAGCAACTCTGACCCTGTGGGTTCTGTCACTTAGCCAGTTTGCAACCCATCTTGTGATGTATGGGTTTACATTCAAGCTGATGAGTTTTTCGATGATACCTGAGTGGGGTATTGTGTCGAAGGCCTTTGCCAGGTCGAGGTAGGCTGTATGGACTGCCTTTCCCTCATCAATGGCCTTGGTGACTGTCTTGAAAAAGTCAACCAAGTTTAAGAGGCAGGATCTGCCTTTGACAAAGCCAAACTGGGTTGGATCCAAAGTCTGCAAGTTCCCTATGTCTTTATTTATGAGTTCCATTATGATCCTCTCTATGGCTTTGCAGATAAGGCTTGTCAAGCTAATGGGGTGGTAATTTCCAGGGTCTGTGGAGGCATCGCCCTTATGAAGTGGGACCACAGTGCCGTCTGCCAATCCTTGGGTACGTATCCTGAGGTGAGGCTAAGATTAAACAGCTGTCCTAACTCTGGGTTTAATTCCTCGTTGAGTTCATGAAGCACACAGCCGGGGACACCATCCAGTCCCATGGATGCTGTGTTTTTTGCCTTAGTGAGGGCAGTTCTCACCTGGGCGTTGGAGATGTTTGGTGGGCTACAATCCTCTGGAATAGATATCTCTCCTTTTGGGGAGGGGAGAAGTTTGCACTGAACCTGTCAGCCAGTATGTTAGCAATGTGTGTAGGTTCAGTAATTTTCATATCATTTTGAACTAATTCTGAGCATATCTGGGAGTTTCCTCCTAGGTTTCTAACATAGCTAAAGAAGGCCTTATGATTGTCTTTAGAGTCCTTGGCGATTTTTCTCTCAAAATTTGCCTTGGATGATTTTATGAGAGCTCTTAGTTTTTACTTATAATGATCAAAGGTGTCTTACCTTTCAAGGATTTTGCTCTATCTTGTAGTAGCTTCCTCCTTTTGTTGTAGAGCTTGTTTATGGCTGAGTCCACCAGACTGGACGCTTGCCTTTGGTACAGAGAGTCTTAGTTTTGTTTGGGATTGCATGATCCATGCAGTCCTGTAGGTGCTGGTAGAAGGCATTTGTAAGTGATTCAGCGGTTTGAGTAATGTTTACCACTGGCTCAGGGGCCTTAAAGGAGACCACACTAGTTTTTAGAAGTGTGAAATCGGCTTTTGAGAAGTTTTTCACTGTGGTCTTTTTTGTTTCAGGTGGAGGCGGGATGAGGACCTCCAGCGAGATTAGTTTATGATCTGATCTCACCAGTGAGGGGTGTACTTCCGGTGTTGAACATTTTGATCCCATGTTCGTGATGATGAGATCAAGTATGTTTTCTCCTCTTGTGGGGATGGTGACTAGTTGTTCCATGGCATTTGAGTTTATGAACTCCAGGAATCTTTGGGTTAGAGTGCTCGGGCTTGAGTAGTGTTCCCAGTCTATATTAGGGTAGTTGAAGTCACCTAGTATGATGGTGTTTGGAGATATATTTATCCCCTCCAATGTTTTCAGGAAGGCCATGTGAGGTTCCTGAGTTTGAGAGGGTGGCCTGTAACATGCTACAAATTGCAGAGCAGTCTTGCCTATGGTTAATTGCACCTGGATGGTCTCCGATGCATCGTGCGTTGCCACCAACCTTGAGGTGTGGGTGTCCTTTATGAATATGGACACCCCCCTCCTTTCTTGGTGTTGTCCGGATTTTGGGGCCGGAACGCATGATATGAGGTAAAACCTGTTAGTGCTGGGGTGCTCTCAGGAGCCTTGAACCAGGTTTCTGTCACAGCACAGACATCGATGTTCTCCATATTGAGAAGGGCCTCGAGTGCGTGCATCTTGAGAGTGAGACTTCTGGCATTGAGCAGCATTACCCTTAGTTTTTTTCCTTTTTGGTGTTCTAGGGTGGTAGGTTTAGAATTTGAGCCTTGCCTAAAAAAGGCACTATGGGGGTGGCAAGAGCCTTTGCCAAAATCCGGAAGCCCAGGGGTGATAGGTGCAAGCCGTCCCTTGTGAAGCAGCGTGGCTTGTCCAGCATGTCATCCCAGGCAGACAGACATTGGATCCCCTTTGAATGACACCAGAATTTAAGCCAATTATTAAAGCTGATCATCTTATCACTGTATTGTGGCATCATTCTAGGTGAAGGTAGGATACTGCTCAAGGTCAGGGTCATACCTGCCTGGGCTACATAATCAGAGAGCTCCTCGATGTCCCTTTTCATGTAGTCCAGGAGTGCGTCTCAGGTCGTTGACACCAGCGTGGACAATGACTGAGTCGTACTTGTACCTGCTGTTGAGAGACCTGAGTGCTTGCGTTATGTGGCGGATTCTAGCGCCCGACAGGCAGCTTACTGTGACCTTCTCCTTACTCAGTCTGGTGAGCGGGACATCAGTGTGTCTGACTATGGAATCACCAATGACAAGTGTGTCTGGCATTTTGTTTGGCCTTAAGGGCTGTGACTGTTTGACACTCTGACTGTGTGGCCTATGTGTTGCATGTGTTGGGTCGTGAGGTGGTAGTTGTTTGGGTGTCTGATTTGGTGGCCTCTGCTGTTTTGGTAAATTTTTGATCAGAGCCTCCGAGTATGTCTTTGTGTGAGTATGTGTATGATTTGAAGTTGTGATGGTACCATGTGTGACTGGGTATGTATTGTGTGTGGTTACCTTCTCCTCCTGTCTGGTCTTGCCAGTCCTATGTTGAGAGAGCTCAGCCTCTAGTTTGGCCGTATAGTTGCATCTCTCGCATGTATTTGTGTTTTGTGGGAGGAGGAGAGGATTGTCTGTGTACATGAGGCAATTGTAACATTGCCTCAATATTCCCAGGTTCACCAGTTGAGCTGGAGAGGACACTAGCAACTGATCCCTCGACATACTAGAAGTAGTAGATAAAGAGACTTTCAAAGGACTCCGGAGGAAGTGGGTTTTAGGCTGGTGGGGTACTATCTATAATAAGAGTGCTTTATCAAGGTGCAAGTACTGTAGGAGTAAGTGCTAGGCTTTACAGATAGAGAATAGTCTACTTGGGAATCAAGTAGAGATGAACTTTTCAGTTATAGGATATGCTGGTTAGATCAGCAGTACAGCTCGAGGAAGGTAGTTCTAAGGGAAAATTTGAAGAGTGGAATTTAGATGGCCGAATAGTTAACCTTGTTTAACCGCTGCTCTTGTGTGCAACAGTGGCAACTCAGGCTAACGCGTTTAGCATGTTTTATAGCAGGGGCTGAAGGGAGCTAGGAATTGGCCCAAAACGACCAATGGACTACTAGTTTCTGGCTGAAACTTCACCAAATCGGACAGAAAGGCCGCTCAGTGCTTCCCACTCCCACTGGTAAGCAAAGAAACTTCCCTCCTTCCTAATAAGGCAATGGATCAGTAACAGGAACTAAAAACAAAGCCCAGGGATCAGCAACTCTGAAACTGGACTACTCTAGTTCAGTAAGGCGGGAAAACAAGAGATTTTTTGTTTTATTACAGAGATAAGGAAAAAAACAGACAGTAAATGCTATAAATGCTGTAAATCGGCTAGCGCACTTTAGTGTGTAGCCTACAGAAACAATTTGCAACAATTAGTAACTTAAAGTGCAATAAACAGTGTAAAATGCAGAAATCACTTAAAGTAGCAGTAAAACAGGCGAAATGCAGTCGCTAGCTTAATAACAGTGGGAAAGCCACAAAAATACTTATATCTGGTAGAAAGTCACTCTTTTAGCTCTCTGCTGCTTGGATCACTCTGCAGGCCACCACGAGGATCTGTGCTGAGTTGGTACAAGCTGGAAAATGCGTGTTTAGCGTGTTTTATAGCAAGGGGCTGAAAGGAGCTAGGAATTGACCCAAAACAACCAATGGACTACTAGTTTCTGGCTGAAACTTCACCAATTCGGACAAAAGGCTGCTCAGTGCTTCCCACTCCCACTGGTAAGCAAAGAAACTTCCCTCCTTCCTAATAAGGCAATGGATCAGTAACAGGAACTAAAAACAAAGCCCAGGGATCAGCAACTCTGAAACTGGACTACTCTAGTTCAGTAAGGTGGGAAAACAAGAGATTTTTTTTTTACAGAGACAAGGAAAAAACAGACAGTAAATGCTATAAATGCTTTTAAGCGGCTAGCACACTTGAGTGTGTTAGCCTACAGGTAAAATTAAGCAACAAATAACTTTTAAGAGTGCAAAACAGTTAATCAACACAAAAACAGTTTAAATAGAATGCAGAGCTGTATAAACAGGCTAAGATGCAGTCGCTAAGCAGTAAATATTCAAAAAGCCAGAAAAAATACTTAAATCAGTTATAGCAAATACAGTTATAACAAATGCTCTGAAATATACTGTATATTTCCAATATGTTTGAGAAGGACAGTCAGAACACAAGAAGGTTCAGGCGAAAAAGAAAAAAAAAGTTTTGTTTTACTTTTTGAAAAGGGAAAAAGGAGGAACAGAAGGCCTTATCAAATGTTCTCTCTGTATTAAGAAGAATGAGCTAATGACACTAGATTGGGAGGTGTGTCACAGTAGGGGCGGGCAACTGCAAAGCCACCAAGTATAAGAGCAAGACACCAACAGGGAGGGAGGGTGGGACAAAATAAAAGCACTACAGAGTCAAATGAAACAGATAAGGATTTGTGAAGATTCTGAATAGACAAAGTGCTTTATATATATTAAATTATAAAAACAGTAATCTGTAAAAATAATCAAAAGATACTTATATTTTGTAGCTCAGTTGCGGTCAAACAACTTCTCCAGCCTGCACTGTGTGCAAAGACAAAGACCAGAACAACAACTTTTTTTTTACAAGAACACAAAAGAACCAGCCCCCACTAGCCAAGAGATAATTACACAGAGTAAATGTTTCAGTTTATACAATAGCCTAAGACAGCAAAGCACTACAGAGTCAAATGAAACAGATAAGGATTTGTGAAGATTCTGAATAGACAAAGTGCTTTATATATATTAAATTATAAAAACAGTAATCTGTAAAAATAATCAAAAGATACTTATATTTTGTAGCTCAGTTGCGGTCAAACAACTTCTCCAGCCTGCACTGTGTGCAAAGACAAAGACCAGAACAACAACTTTTTTTTTACAAGAACACAAAAGAACCAGCCCCCACTAGCCAAGAGATAATTACACAGAGTAAATGTTTCAGTTTATACAATAGCCTAAGACAGCAAAGCACTACAGAGTCAAATGAAACAGATAAGGATTTGTGAAGATTCTGAATAGACAAAGTGCTTTATATATATTAAATTATAAAAACAGTAATCTGTAAAAATAATCAAAAGATACTTATATTTTTTTAATGTTTCATTGTTAATTTCAATAAGGGGATGGTTCCATGTAAATAGTCAATGAAATCACCTAGTTCAAAGGTCATACCTGTCCATAATAAAAATATATCATCAACAAAGCAATGATAGAATCTAGAATGACATCTAAACATCAATGAATGAAATACATACAGTTCTTCCCAATGGGCAAGCACCATATTGGTGTAGCTATTAACACAAGATGTGCCCACAGCTATGCTAGACCTCTGCAAATAATATTCCCCATCAGAAGCAAAAACATTATTTTCCAAAACTACTTCAATAAACAAACAAATTAAATCAATTTTGACCCTATCATATGAGCTAAATTCAAAGAGGTATGCTCCAAAAATTCTATCCCTTCTAGATAGGGTATCACAGTGAATAAAAAGGTGACATCCAATGTCATGACTAAATAATCTTCTATAAGTGAGTTGGTACTTGTATATAAATAGAAATCCTTCAGGAAATGCTTCTAATCCCTAAGAACTGTGTTAGTTATGTCTAGAATCAGCCTCAATTGTTTCTGTATAAATATAGAGAAAGGCTCAGTTAACCAACCCGCTCCGGCCATTATTGGTCTAAATGGTGGCACAGAAGGGTTTCTATGAACCTTGGGTAGTCCATGAAAATGAACTATCAAATAATTAACTAGGTCCAAATTAATATATCTACTCAAAACAAAATCATTGACCATCCTATGTATTGTAAACTTCATATCATCTATATCCCTCAAAGTAACCTTAGTATAAACTGCATCATCAGACAACATACCTTTGACAGAAGAAAAATAAAAATCCCTATCTAAAACAACAACTGAACCTGCTTTATTGGCTGGTCAGATAATAATGTCTTCATCATTCTTAAGTGCAAATAAAGCTTCCCTCTTAAGCCTAATGGGATTGTTAAAAGCACAAATATGCTGTCCTTTACCAAAAATGTCAAATAAACCATTTCCACAGAGCCTAATAAAGGCTTCACATAGTGGATGGTTCTGTGGCATATAGACACTTGGTTCTTAAAAATATTAACATCAGTATTACTTTCATCTAAAAACATTGTTTTCAACATATGATTCCTAACGAACAGTCTTAAGTCAATAATAGTTTCAGTCAAATCTGCCTGCTGGGCAGGAATAAATGATAACCCTTTGACAATTCAATTTCAGTTAATGGCCTGTTTTACAAATTAAAAATCAAGGGGTGTCCACTGGTTGCCACATATGCTTGAGAGTCTGATGCCCCCCCATGTCCACTGGTTGTTTCCTTTTCATCCTTTCCCAACTCCTGATCTGACCCGAGGCCAACACACCTTCTCATCGAGTGGGTAGGGGTAGAGTGGGAAAAACCTGTTTGGAATGAACTGGACTCAAACTACTCCTACCATTAGCAGTCCATCACACTAGTCTTCTTTCTAACATCAGGTTGTTCAGGAACAGAAGGCTCTTCCCCCATGGGGTGGTGTACACAGAGCCATCTACATTAGTTATATTTATTTATTTTACATTTGTTGACTGGGATAGTCTGACTGGATACATGTCCATTTTTAGAGGAGGCCCAAGAAGAAACGCTCCAAACAGAGCATACAGAAAAAATAATACAGGAAAAATCAAATATCAATACATGTTGCAAACAGTTTACAGACTCTGTTCAGTCAAGCAAGTTATACATTTGATCATTATTAAACTTATATAAGTATCTAAACTAACAATTATGTCACAGCTTATATGTAGGTTCATAGGTTCATAGGATGGTACTAGGCTATCAACCCTAGGGCCTATACAAGCCTAGCCATAACAATTCCCTGGCTATTTCTTCCCACAATATTTACTTCCCTGGACCTCTGTCTAGCAGGGCAACTGATGTGATCCCCAGGGTGAATTTCCTATCTCTCATCCAATCGTCAAGGTTCCTTTTGAACAGGGCCAGAGAGGTGATCTGCTTGACATGTATGGGCAGTCTATTCCAGAGTCTAGGGGGTCTCTGGGTCAGGAACCTATCCCTCCAGCATGTTTTGTTCATTGTGATGCCAAGATTTAGATCCCTGGAGCATGTGGCTCTGAGGGATTGGAATTTCTTTAAGTGTAGCATGTCCAACAGCTCTGGGTTTGACATTGCCTTGTATGTTAAGCAGAGATCGCCTCTGAGTAGACGATATGCAGCAGAGTATAGCTGGAGTTTAGTGGCACACAATTATAGAAAGGAGCTAGTCAGGATTAGAACAAGGACATAACCAGTGTGTCTTAAAATGTTGTCTGAGACTTTTTTTGAATTGAGTTAATGAGGATACTAGAGTAAGGTCGGCAGGAAGGGAGTTCCAAGTTTTGCCGACAGAGTTAGCAAACAGGGAGTCCACAGCTGAGTTATTGGTTTTGCATTCATTTTATTACTATCTCCATTAACAACCACTTCACCATTATCAGCAACAACTCTCTGGTGACCATTTAGAGGCAAGTTATCAGTTGCCCTAAGCCATGAAAATACATGGCCATTCTTAAAGTCACAAGAGTCTCTATCCAATTTCTTCTTCTAAAGAAGTAGCCTTTTTCCATACAAAGAGACAGTATCAATTACCTCACTCAGAGCTACATGCACTAGTTCCACTGAGGACGAATTATATAGCACATTCTGCTGTCTCTTATCATTATCTAAGAGCTTCACCTCAAACAGCTTAAAAAGTCAATTCAAAGTCTAATGTAGTTAAAACCTACTTCCAAATTAAGCTGTTGCCACTTGGCCAACCATTCAGGATAATGCTCATAGTATGTAGGCATCTTCAGAACCCTGAGACCTGTAGGAATGATACACCATTTCAAACATGCCTCAAGATGAAAGTGTTGTAGCTGCAAGCATTCCAGGTGATACAAATCATTCTCAAGATTCCATAATTTAGGGTGTAAGATCCGTTCATCAGTCATCTCCTCATTTCCCACTCCACCAGAGCTCTACTTAGTCAGACCAAGCAATAGATTGTCCTCATTCATCAGGAATCTAGTTAAATGATCCATTTCCCCATCAATGCCGAGTAGGGTTTGGTTAAAATCCAACTCAGTGTCTACTCTACAATCTTCTGCCAGCTTGCAGTAATGAAAAAATAAGAAAAAAAAGGCTTAATGCAAGGGAGAAAATGTATTACCTTTTCCTGAAAACACAGTAACAGCAGAGTCAAAAGCATTCCAGTTTCTTGCCTGTATTAAGTCTTATTTTATCATCACCATCGTCATCATCATTAATTAGTTCTACGTCTTCCCCAGGGGTTCCACCTGTGTCCCTCTTGGACAGGGGCGATAGATGCTGATGATGGAAATAAGGGTAAAACTTGGCTAGACTTGAAAGGGCCCTAGGGTCATTAGTCTACTAATCTCCTATGATCCTATTATTTCATAAATGACTGCCCAGAATGTATCTGGGTTGGCTGCTGCCACTTCTGTTGAGGTCCACAATCCACAGAACTGCACTGACATGTTCAACAATATGAATGCTGTTAATTAACAGTAAATAACAGTGAAAACCATAAACTATTAGAAGTTGGAATGAAACAATGAGGTGTCAGCTGTAAATGAAATAAGTGCTTTTGTTCCTTTATTGGCAAATATGGAATGAAAGTGCTTATTTTTTGCAACTGACACTTTGTTGTTTCATTCCAACTTCTGATAGTTTATAGCAAATAAGAATGCAAAATACCAGAGCCGGATTGTAGTCAAATGGTCAGGGTCAGGGTAACAGATCGGGGTCCCCCTGAGCAGTGTTTCCTGCAGCAATCCCCTACATCCCCCCAGCAGCAGCCTCCTCCCCAGCCATTCCAGTGTTCCATTACTTGGCTATTTCTCCTCAGTTACCATAAACACTGTTCAAACCTGTCAGTGCACATACTGTTTTCTTATTTACTTCTACAATGATGAAAGATATTGAAATAAAATAATAAAACAGTGTAATAAACTTCTCTGTGTGGAAGATTTTCAATCCATATATATCTAGTTAATCACTGTATATTAATCAGATCAGATAATGGTAGTAGAAGTTCTCTGTGGAATTTCTTAATATTCTCCTACTGGGGAGGTTGGGTGAAGGTGTTTTAGTCGTTTTCAGTTTTATAATGGGTTCTAGGAAGTTTTTTAACATCTGACTTTCATAGCCTCTCACTAGAAAATCATTCTCTAAGTTGTTCAGGTTTCTCAAAAATGGTTCCATCTCTGTGGTAATTCTAGCTAATCTATAGCCCTGGGACTTCACTACATTGTACTTGGTTTTTGCAGGATGTAGACTTTTACTGTGGAGTAATAAGTTAACCCTCATTGATTTTCTGAATAGATCAGTGGTGATTCTGTTATTGTTGTTGTCCTTGGAAATGTGCATATCTAAGAAAGTAGTTGAAGTATAACTATCAGAAGAGGTTAACTTCAGGAAGGGGATTGTTTGACTGAGGTAAATCTCCAAGCTGCAAGGTGTCACCTTCCCATCCAATAAAGATGTCATCAATAAAACATAAATAGCATGTGATATGCTGCATGTAGTCTGTATTGTTTAACACAAAGTCCTCCTCCCACTTGCCCAGGGCTATGTTAGCTATGCTGGGAGCCATGGCAGCCCCATTGCTATACCATTTTTTGATTGTAGTGTTTGCCACTGAAAGTAAAGAAATTAAAGTCCAGTGCAAGATTGATGAGCTTGCTTAACTTTTGCAGTTGTGCCTGTGTACCTTGATTATGTTTCTTAAAAGATTCCATAGCTGCTGTTATACAGTAATTCTGAGGGTGCACTGTGTACAAGGATTTTAGAGAATGCCAGCTACAAACTTATTTGTCTGCTATTAAGGAACAACCTTAGTGTGCAGGAAGCAACAAAGGCTGATATCACATCTTTAAAACCAACATTGGAAAATGAGAACCACGATTACCTAGATGCTAAATTTGAGCTGCTTAAAGAAAGAGTGAAAGGATATGAGCAGTCCATTAAAGAAAGAAAGATTAATAAAATGAAACGAGATAAACTGGACAAAGATGATCCTGGGTGACTCACTAGGAGGTACAGTAATAACAACAACAACAACAACAGGAGAACCAACAACAGACAAGGTTTTAGTTATAACAGGGGATATAAGGGAAAGTATAACCGGGTCAGCAGACCTCAGCAGGATTTTCCCAGAGGAGATCCTTGCACAAAACCAGACAGGGGCACAATACAGAACCAGCAGGAGGCTGCCCCCTAATATCTTATTCCCCACCATCCCAATCCCCTGTGGCTATCAGCACTCCACAGAAGCCTTTGACATCACAGATCGATCAGGACAGTAGCATAAGCCACAGAGGCAACCAGAACCAACAGAGAGTTCTACAGGATGAAATACAGGCCTACCAGGACAACCGGGAACACAAACAATCCAGCTACCAGGAGCAGCACCACCTTCACAGAGACCAGTTTCTTCAGGAAGACCAATATCGACAGCACAGATATCAACCACCACACCAATACCAAAGCCAGCACCAGTACCAGAACAAGAATGACGGCCGCCACCAGACCCCCAGAGCTTGTCCCTCTTACCAGGTTCCCCCCTACCACAGCCACAGTGAGGAAAACTACTACAACTCACCAAGATTCCAGAAAGTAGAGGAAGAATTCCAGAGGTCTCAGACCCTATACATGAACCCCCAGGGAGACAGGAGAACCAAAGAGTGGACAGGGGTGAGGGAAATACAATATCTGGGCAATCCCGACTGGAACCCTGACTACAACCCAGGCCCCAGACTCAGAAGAAGGAACCAGCCACAATAAAAGGTGCTCCACTTATCTGGAACCACTCTGTTAAAGCACTGACTGAAGATGAAAAAAGTGTATTGTCCAGAGAACTTACTTTTGTACCAAGCTGCAGGAGTGGGGTAGCTCAGGTACAGATAGACCTTAAGATGTTTGTGAGGAAGCTCAACTTAAGGGTACAGATTCATGGCAAAACTAATGACATTGAAAATAAACCTATTGATGAAACTATAAAAAGGCCTAGCAGCTATTCTAAACCACTACATCAAACATTAGCTGCTTTCAAAGTGAAATGTGAGATGGATATCAGGAAACTACTTAAAAACCTCCTAAGAAAAAACTTTATAACTTAACACAGGGAGAAAGAAAAGCATTGCCTGAGCTAGGCAATGATAAATCTAGATGCGTAATGAAGGCAGACAAGGGAGGAGGTATACTTGTGAGTGATACCACTAGCTACAACCAAAAGATAGAGAACATGCTGGAGGATAACAGATTTTATGAGTTATTTACCATGGATGACATAAAAAGAGCATATGATTTATGGAACACCAATCTCACCACATTATGGGAAGTAAAACTTATTACTGAAAATCTTTATAATTATTTATAGGGCCCATGCCCACGTTTACCTTAATTTTTTGGAATACCAAAGCCACACAAGAACAGAGAAGACCCACTTTATAGACTGGTGGTAGCAAGCGGAGGTTCCCTTACTGAAGCCACAGCCATTTACCTTGATTACTTGGTGAAACCTTTAGCAGAAAAGAATAAGTCATTCATAAGAGATTCAATGGATTTTCTGAGGAAAATAAAAAACATTACAGTTGAAGCTGAAACAAACGAATCCAGAAGCCCAAAGTAAAGTAGAACTGATTTAATATAAAGTGCTTTTCGTTGCTGCACATACAGCAACTTCTTCAGATAAAAAATAAGAACTTACTAGTCATACTTAAATACTGAAAGACATCACATGTTAAAATGTATCACATGTTAAGATACAATGTATCAAACCAAAGAAGTGCAGCACACATACAAATCAACCTCAAAGTAAATTGTACTTAATAAAAATGTAAAAACAATTTATATAATATCACCTTTTTAAACTTTTTAACTTCAATAAACAGGTGATATTGCATACTTCATTAAGACCTGGGCTAGAAATGGCATTAAGTCTTAGCTGCCAGATTAATTTGCGTTCCTCTAACAGTAAGTTAACAGGACCCCCCTACTGTCAGAGTGTATTTAGTCTATTGCCTTGAATAAAAACTTATGACCCCCACTCAGACAAGAATGTTTGGCCAGGGAATTGTCACCCTTATTTTTATCTATTGCATGAATATGTTCATAAACTCTATCACGGAGTCTACATTCCGTTTTCCCAATGATGCAGTACTCAGCCTTAGCATGATGGAAGTAAAAAGGGTGCTACAGAAAGTCAGTCCCAGAAAGGTGACTGGTCCAGATGATATCTTGGGTAAGGTGTTAAAGAGCTGTGCAGACCAACTATGTACAGTACCCATGGATATATTTAACACCTCACTTGGCCTAGCAAAGGCCCCTTCATGTTACAAAGTAACGAATATCATCCCTCCACCCAGTGGCAGCTGGTGACTTCAAATCAAAGGGGGGCTGCAGGAGACAGCTGAATGGGTGGGGCCAAGGGGAAGGAGTGTGACCAACTAGAAAGGGGCGGAGCTCTGCTCAAAACCACAAAAACTGGGACTTTAATTAAATACGCTGCCCTGGGTGCCAAACCGTCATTATGAGAGTCCAATCAAAACAAAATGATGTGTAGAAGAAAAAAATATTTTAATGCATTAGCAACGTGACAGCTTACTTAATATCTAGATGGAAACAAAAAGGTTGTGAGGCATGAAAAAGTAAATTACTTTTAAGATGCATTACTGAAATGCCAGTCAAAATCAAGTGTAAAAAACAAACAGCACTCAACTCAACCACTTCTCCTTGCACTGCAGTTCTAATTATAATTTATATTCAGCTTCATAAAAGTGCCAAGTAACATGCTGAAAGTAGCAATCTCTGTAATATCCTCACTTGTAAAAATGTTTCTTATCTCAAAAAGACCTGCTGCCTGACAACAACTAGCTACTTGTTTCATGGGGAAAACATAATCAAAGTAAAAAATGAATAGCAAACAAGAAACAAGCTCAATATGAATTGCTTAAAGGATTACTGCATAGGATATGGACCACACATGATAGATTGGCATTCTGTTTAGTTTATGGGTAAAGCCTGTAAAGATGACTTCAAGTCTTCAACAAATGTAATGACCTTCTGAAAATACTGCAGTCCTATCCTTTATTATAAATACTGTCATATTCATTTATAGGTTCATAGGTTCATACTAGGCTATCTGCCCTAGGGCATTTATAAGCCTAGCCAGAGTGTGTTTGGCTTTCGCCACCCGTTTTAAATTAATTTTGCTATGCCCTTTTTTGAGGTTAGTATACTGTGCCTCTGTCTAACAGTGACACAGAAGTGATACCCGGGGTAAACCTACGATCTCCCATCCACTCATCAAGATTCCTCTTGAAGAGAGTCAATGAGGGACTCTGCCTAACCTGGACTGGGATTTTATTCCAGAGTGAAGGGAGCCTCTGGGTTATGAATCTGTCCCTCCAGCATGTCCTATTTATTTCAGTGCTGAGGTTCCAGTCTCTCGAGCACGTAGCTTGATGCGATTTGAATTTTCTGAGATGCAGCATGTCCATTAATTCCGGGTTGGACATGGCTTTATATGTCAGGCACAGATCGCCTCTGAGCAGGCGGTATGCCACTGAGTAGAGCTGGAGTTTCTTTAACCGGGCAGCATATGGCATCTGTTTGAGCCCTTTGATCCTCTTGGTGAGGTACTTTTGGGGTCTTTCCAGTTGCTGCAGGTGTCTGGTAAGGTACATCCCAAAAGGGGAATTGTACTCAATTATGGGCCTGATGAGGGATGAGTAAAGAGGCACGATGACCGCCCCTGATCTAGATGTGAGTCCCTTCATGATTAGGTGGGCTATATAAAATGTTTTTCTAACCACTTTGGCCACGTGGTTGTCAAATGAGAGATTGCTATCAACTTGGGTCCCCAGGTCCCTAATTACTTCTTCTGTACTTAATGGATTACCACCTATGTGGTAATTTGTGGGCACTTTGTTTTGCCAAAGGGATGACTATACACTTTTTGGCGTTTAGCTTGAGGCCATGGCTCTGGCACCAGTTGTCTGTTTCTATAAGGCCCTTTTGGAGGATGCTTGTGTCGGCTGGAGAGTCAATTATGGCACCCAGTTTGCAGTCATCTGCGAACTTGGTCAGCCACAGTCCTTCCGTGTTGGCCTGTACCTCTGAGAAATATATACCGAACAAGAGAGGTCCCAGGACTGAGCCTTGTGGGACGCCACTTGTAACTGGTTTGGAGTCTGACATGGCTCCAGCAATTCTAACCATGTGGGTTCTGTCCTTGAGCCAGTTTGCAACCCATCTAGTGACAGGGGTTTATATTTAAGCTGGTGAGCTTATCTATAATGCCCGAGTGGGGTATTGTATCGAAGGCTTTTGCGATGTCCAGGTAGGCTGTGTGGACCACCTTCCCCTCGTCAATGGCCTTGGTGACTGTTTCAAAGAAATCAACCAGGTTTAAGAGGCAGGATCTGCCCTTAACAAAGCCAAACTGTGTAGGATCCAGTGTCTGTAGGTCCCCAATATCTTTATTTATGAGGTCCATGATGATCCTTTCCATAGCTTTGCAGACCAAGCTAGTCAGGCTTATGGGGCGATAGTTTCCAGGATCCGTTGAGGCACCACCTTTGTGGAGAGGGACCACTGTTGCTATACGCCACTCTTTGGGTACATATCCTGTAGTAAGGCTGAGACTGAACAGTAGTTTTATGTTTGGGTTTAGCTCTTCTTGGAGTTCATGTAGGGCGCAGCCGGGACACCGTCTGGTCCCATTGATGCTGTGTTTTTGCTTTGGAGAGGGCGGCTCTTCCCTGAGCATCTGAGATGTCAGGGGGGGCAGCACTCTGCTTGGATAGATATTTGCCCTTTTGGTTGGGGGGGAGATGTTTGTGCTGAATCTTTCAGCTAGGATGTTGGCAATGTGTGTGGGTTCAGTGTATTTTTGTCATTTTGGACTAATTCTGAGCATATCTGGGAATTCCCACCCAGGTTCCTAACATAACTAAAGAAAGCCTTGTGATTATCCTTAGTGTCCTGTGCAATTTTTCTCTCGAAGCTGGCCTTAGACGATTTTATGAGTGCCCATAGTTTTTTGCTAATACTGATCAGAGATGCCTTCCCTTTTTGGGATTTTGCTCTATCATGTAGTAGCTTCCTCCTTCCATTGTATAGTTTGTTTATGGCTGGGGTCCACCAGACAGGACATCTGCCTTTGGAGGATTGGGTCTTGGTTTTATTTGGGATTGCATGATCCATGCATTCCTGAAGGTGTTCATAGAATGTGTTTATAAAGGATTCTGCGGTCTGGGCCGTATTTTCCACAGGCCCGGGGGCTTTGAAGGATTCCACCTCGGTTTTGAGGAGTGTGAAATTTGCTTTAGAGAAGTTTTTCACTGTTGTTTTCTGGGCAGGGGTTGGGGTCGGGATGTGAATATCCAGTGAGATTAGTTTATGGTCTGATCTTACCAGTGAGGGATACACATCTGGTCTGGCGCATAGAGTCCCCATGTTGGTGATGATCAGGTCCAGTATGTTTTCCCCTCTTGTGGGAGTGGTAACAAGTTGTTCCATAGCATTTGAGTTTATAAATTCTAGGAACCTTTGGGCTAGGGTGTTGGAGCTAGAGTAATGCTCCCAGTCTATGTTTGGGTAGTTGAAGTTGCCCAATATAATGGTGTTTGGAGAGACCTTCATATTTTCCAGTGTTCTCAGGAAGGTCGAGTGGGGTTCCTGGGTTTGGGAGGGTGGTCTGTAGCAGGCTATAAACTGGAAGGCAGTTTTATCCACTGTTAGTTGCACATGGATAGTCTCTGATGCTTCGTGCTGTGCCACCAAACTGGAGGTGTGGGTATCTTTGACGAATATTGATACTCCCCCTCCTTTTGTGGTTCGGTCCAAGTTTTGGGGTCGAAAAGCATGGTATGAGGTATAAACTGGTAGTGCTGGGGTGCTCTCGAGAGCCTTGAACCAGGTTTCTGTTACTGCACAGATATCGATGTTCTCCATGTTAAGGAGAGTTTTGAATGCGCGCATCTTGAGGTTTAGACTTCTGGCGTTGAGTAGCATTACTCTTAGTTTCTTATCCCTTGTGATACCTATGGAGGTGGGTTTGTCTTTTGAGCCTTGCCTAAAAAAGGCACTATGGGCATAGCAAGAGCCTTTGCCAATATCCGAAAGCCCAGGGGTGACAGGTGCAAGCCGTCCCTAGCGAAGCATCGTGGCTTGTCGAGCATGTCATCCCAGGCTGACAGGCATTGGATCCCCTTTGAATGACACCAATACTTAAACCAATTGTTGAAATTGATCATCTTGTCTTCATATTGTGGCATCATTCTTGGTGAGGGTAAGATGCTACTCAAGGTCAGGATCATACTGGCCTGGGCTACATGCTCAGAGAGCTCCTCTATGTCTCTTTTCATGTAGTCCAGGAAGGTACGTCTCAGGTCATTCACACCAGCATGGACAATGACTGAGTCATATTTGTACTTGCCTTGGAGTGTCCTGAGTGCTTGTGTTATGTGGCGGATCCTAGCGCCTGACAGGCAGCTCACTGTGACCTTCTCCTTGTTCAGCCTGGTGAGCGGGACGTTAGTGTGTCTGACGATAGAGTCACCTATTACAAGTGTATCAGGTGTGTTGTTTAGCCTTAAGGGCTGTGACTGTTCGGCACACTGGCTTTGTGAGCTATGTGTTGCATGTGTTTTGTTTTGGGGTAGCGGTTGCTTGGGTGTCTGCTTTGGAGTTCTCTGCTGCTTAGGCAGATTTTTATTTAGAGCCTCCGAGTATGTTTTTGTGTGTTTATGTGTTTGGTTTGCTGTCGTGGTAGGTCTATGTGAGACTGGAATTGTAGTGAGTGTGGTTTCCTTCTCCTCCTGACTGGTTATGCCAGTACTGAGCTGAGAGAGCTTAGCCTCCAGTTTGGCTATATGGTTGCATCTCTCACATGTGTTGGAATTTGTTGGGAGGAGGAGAGGGTTGTCTGTGTACATGAGGCAGTTGTAACATTGCCTCAAGATTCCCAGATTCACCAGCTGGACCGGAGAGGAGATTGACAACTGACCTTTGGACATGCCAGAATAGTATTGGGAATGCCTTTATAATTGAAAAAAAGGGCCAATGGAGAACAAGGTACTCAAGGGGAGTTTGTGAGGGTGTAGTGCTTTTAATTTTTTAGTGCTGACTTATATAATTGCTTTAGTGAGCAAGTGCCAGGTAACTTAAATGCAATGTGTTACAGGTAACTTAAATGCAAAAAAGACAAACAGTAACTTTCTTTCAAGTGAAACAAGGAAATAAGTACAGTAAGCAATGCAGATATCACTAGGGATCCACAGAAGTGCTGAAAAGCCACATTTTAGGTGGAATTAGCGTTTCAGGGAAATAACAAGCAAAAAAACAACAAGCATACAAACAAAGCTAGATTCAGCAGGCTTGGATCTAGTCTATGCTACAGCAAACAAGGTGTACCAATTTCAGTAAGAAACAGTTCAAATATGCAGCATAAGTAGCGAACGTAAACTCGTCAAGTCAAAAAGTAATAATAGAAAATATATAATTCTACAGCATTACTAAGTATTCGAAAGTAATCCAAACAAAGCAAATGACAGTAAAGCTACTTTTCCCTTTTTAACTTTAAAATAATAGTTTTATTGCATTTTGTATATAGTCTGTCCCTTAAAATAAGCCCCCTGTGATAAAATACAGTAATTTTGATGATGAAAAAGTCATATAACTTGAGCCCCCCCAAGCCAATTATGCTACTCTTTTTATCACTGCTGAGAGCAAGCATTGGAAGAGATGGGCCACAATTAGGCACCTGCCAGAGATGTTTCAAGGATTTTTCAGGTTTTCCTGCCCTCCATCCCTGGACATGGCCAGACACATTTAAGCTTAAACAAACAAGCTATTACCATCACCCTAACTATGAACTCACTCTAACAACTTTCTAACTGCGTTCATCTCTAATGTTTAGTTATTAATGGAAAGAAATTCTGTCCATAGTAATGGACTTTAGGTTGCTGTTACATTGCTTTTCTGAATTTACACTTCCCTTCACAATCCAGATCCATAATTATTTTGTTGTGATCTGGTTACCATATGTCAGATGATTTAATCTCCCCCATCTTCTTGCCTTGGTACAGCTCTATATAGTTTTACTCTGATCACTTTAAAGATTTTCTGTTTTTGCAAATATATTCCAACCTGTTAAACACACAAATGCACACGCATATACAGAAACACAAACACACACACACATGCTGATGCACACACATACACACAAAATCACACTGCAAAATATAGTAATGAATTTCACTTTCTTCCCCCTCCCACATACAACATACTAACACTACACAATACAGTAATGGATTCCTCTTTCTATCCAATATTGCTCTCTCTGTCTCTCTGCCTGTCTGTCTGTCTCTCTGTCATATATATACACACACACACACACACACACACACACACACACACACACACACACACACACACACACACACGCTTTCACGGGCGCACACGCTTCCCTTCTCTCTCAACGGAATGGATAACACACACACCCACACACACACACACACACACACACACACACACACACACACACACACTTCCCTTCTCTCTCAACAGAATGGATAACACAAACACACGCGCACACACACATACACACACACACACGCGCACACACACACACACACACACACACACACACACACACACACACACACACACTTACCTTCTCTCTCAAAGGAACAGTTTGTTTAAATTCTGTGCATAAGTGTGAACTGTGTTTACATCTGTGTTGGTGTGTCTGTGTGCAATGCAGGCATGGTCCTCCTTCAAGGAGACAACACCACCACCGTGGAGTGAAAACATTTTCTTTTTTTTATTGGAGGGCACTGAGGAAAGGCTACAACTGAAAGCTTTGCTCTTCGGTTTTGTGAATAAAAATGGTCGTGATTTTAATAGTTAACATTTCTTCAGCCTGAAATTTGTTTGGATTTGCTTCCCATGTACCCCATTTGATTGTGTGAAATATCTGAATCATTAAAGCATAGACAGAAGCCAAAATAATATGGAAACACTTGCAGATGAGGGGGAAAAAGAAAAAAATAAACAAAAAAACAAGTAATTGTTCATAAACTAAATAGATAGTTCAGATAGCAATACGTGTCACATATCAACATATTGCAGATAAACAGCCTGAATACATGCAGCATTATTAGTATTTGCCCAAATGTAGTACAGCTACAATAAATTGTAAATCACAGTTAATAATGAGGCAACTATTCCCTGTGTTTGCTCAACAGTGCAATTCCTCTCATACCCAGTTCACTAATCCCACCATCGCTATCCCCACATACATCTTGATATGATAATGGTGTACATTATAGTGCTCATAAGTTAGGGAATGTGTTATCTGAGAAGGCTTTAAGATTCTTTGGCACAGGTATGATTAATATGATGCAGTTGTAGCTATCCCTGCATGCAGGACATACGTGGCAGTTAGGTATCGTTTGCTGCTTTTAACACTGTACATGCCAAAAGCTATACTTATACTCAAGCTGTCTATTACAAACTGTCCCTTCTGCGTGCTGCAGCAACATCTTTCTCTTCTGCAAATCATCATAGCTGTAACTAGGGCAATTTAGTATTTTTCAAGAACAACTGTAGTATTTCTGAAGAACAACTGTCAGTTATTATGTGAAGAACAACTGTTAGTTATTATGTACACATACACACACAGACATGGTTTATTCCATCCATAGCCCCCTTTTTTCCCATTTTGCAGGGTCTATACATATATCTGAAAAAAAAAATCAAAAGGGTCTATATTATAACATCAACGTTGCAAAATGTCGAATGTTATAATATCGACACCACTACATCGAAGGCTGAAAATAGCGAAGCCGTGGAACATCAGATTCTTACCTAGGGCAAGATTTTGGTGGGCCGTTCTGTGGCTTCGCTATTTCCTCCACTGTGGTGCAATAGTTACAGACCTTAGGGTGAGGTTGCAGGTTAAGGTAAGTGGATAGTTCGGAATGTGTGTATGGTGTAGTGTAGGATTAGAAGTAGGGATTTGTTAAGTGTATGTGTGTGGATTATTTATTTTGGTGTGCTTGTGCTGTGTGTATGTTTCTTGGAACAGCAAATTTTTTCCCTGGGAAAAATATTCACTATTCTGAGTGTTCATTGTTATCACATTTAGAAATTCCAAGTTTGTGCTTATGGTGTTCGATATTTTGGAATTTCGATTATGTGATATAGACCCAACCAAAAACCTTTCCATCGAACCAGAATAGTAACACAAAGACGGCTGTTTTTGCACACACACAGACCCACATCTCTAAATACACTAACTCCAAGATTGCACAATATTGCAGAGAGAACAATAAGGGTAAAAGCATATGTCCTGTCATGCCCAGACCCGACACTTGGAGGAGAGCACTGGTGCCTATAAATGTGTTGCATTTATTTTCTATATCAGTTACACAGTCCACGTAGTGCAGCAGCATGAGTGTTTTGTCAAGTTTATTATTGACTCAGTAATAGTAGCATCAGTATTGCCTCATGCATTAAGGGTAAAACTCATTTAGGTTTAACACAGGCTGAACTAGTTTATCACTGAGTGCACTGATCATCATGGTGATCAGATATCACTACATCTCCTCCCCTTGGAGAAAAGAAAAAATATATTTTATTAGATAGAATATTGT
The DNA here is from genome assembly GCF_019279795.1 of Protopterus annectens. Classification (NCBI taxonomy): domain Eukaryota; kingdom Metazoa; phylum Chordata; order Ceratodontiformes; family Protopteridae; genus Protopterus; species Protopterus annectens. The sequence goes on from NC_056745.1 coordinate 610,490,501, forward strand.
ACACATTTGCAAATTAAAACATTTGTGGATCCATTTTCTGTACTTATTAAAACATCTCCATTTTAACCAAAGCAGTATAAAAAAATTATATTACTGTATGACAATTTACATTTTGTAATAATGCAGAAAATAGGTTCATAGGTCCATAGGTGTATACTAGGTTAATAACCGCAGGGGTTTCTCAACTATATCTGACAAATATTGGTACACTAAGGTTATTTTAAGGGAGGGTATGTAGGCCAGGGCTTGGGTGGTCAAGCATTCACCGGCTGTGTCTATTAAAGACACAGGTGTGCCAGGCCAGAGGTGAATTTCCAATTCCCCATCCAATGGATGAAGTTACACGTGAACTGGATTAGGGGAGGACTTTGCTCCAGATGGATGGGAAGCCTGCTCCAGAGAAGGGTTAGTCTCTGAGGCACACACCTGTCCCTCCAACATGTACTATTTATGTTGCAGACAATGTTGCAGACAAGGTGTAGGTCCCTTACTTAATTCTGATGCTATTTGTTTTGCAGATATGGAGAAGGTCCATCAGCGTGGGATCAGAGGATGTCTTGTAGGCCAGGGAAAGATTGCTGCTCAACTGTCTATGGGAGACAGAGTATAGGGATATGGCTTTGAGGCAATCCACATAGTACGTGGTTCTTTTTGTGAGAAAACTTTGTGAACATTCTAGTTTTTGCACGTGCCTGGTCATGTACATACCAAAGGTGGCATGTAGTGATTGGTCTGATGAGAGCCAAGTACAGTGGAACAATGACTTTTTTGGACCTATATTCACATACCCTTGCTTATAAGTTGTGCAAAATAGAATGACTTCCTTACTACCATAGACACATAATGGTCAAAGGTCAGATTACTCTCTAAATAAGTCCCCTAATCCTCTTTATTAGGGATGTGTTATTAATGTAGTAGTTTCCAAAGGTAGCCTACTTCCGAGAAGATACTGTTATGCATTTTTTGGCTTTGAGTTTTAAACCATTTAAGCTTTTACAGTTTGTTGGCAAACTTTCTTGCTAGCAGTCTTTTTATTACATATCTGTTTTGGAACTGCTACATGTTTTAGTATCTCACCAAAAGCCTTCTCTCATGTTCTCATGAAGTAACTATCACAGACTGTGAACCTGTGGGGCTTGTCATTTGTGACAAGTGTTTACTAGTTAATGTGTGTCTATCTGGCAATGTGACATTTTTGGGCAAAACATTAATTTTGGGTAATAAATCAGTTTTAGGCAATGTGTATCTTTTGGATAGAATGTGACAAGTCATACTCTGAAGACACCGACTCAAAGCCTCTCACTTCTGATTCTTCTGGTTGTAGCATTTGCTTATTTGGTTGTAACAACTGCTGATTTAGTGCAAACTTTTTGGGATCAGCTGGATATGTCTTTAATTTCTCTTTACTACACTTCCATCATTAGTTTAGGGTGGCCACGGTGGTGCAGCGGTTAGCATTGCCATCTCACAGCAAGAAGTTCTCTGCTTCGATCCTCGGCTGGGGTGCCTTCTGTATGGAGTCTGCATGTCCTCCCTGTGGTCGTGTGGGTTTCCTCCGGGTGCTCCGGTTTCCTCCCACATCCCAAAGACATGCTGCAGGTGGATTGGACATTCTAAATTGGCCCTAGGTGTGAGTTTGTGCATGTGTGTCCCTTCTGTGGAAGGTTGGGCGCCAGGCTGGCAACCTGACACCGTAAAACTCCACTGCCACTCATGAGTAGACAGGTGATCTGCTGTGGTGACCCCTAACTGGGAAAAGCCGAAAGAAGAAGACACTGCCATCATTAGTTTGGATTAAATACAATCATAGCTCTGCAGATATGGCAACAGCCACACATCTTGCCTCCCGTTACATTTCCTCATCTAACTTGAGAATGACAGTTTGACCTGGATTCAAGTCAGGCAAAGAAAGAACTAAATGTTTTTGTCATTAAAATATTTGCATGCAGGTTTGGCAGTTTTCTCATTCTGTTCTACAGTCTCATAGTATGAACTTAGGCAACAACTTTGCCTCAAGCATTGGAACGGTAGTTCAAATCTGCATGTCCATTATTAGTTGTGCAGGACTCAGTGCAGTTGCACAATCCTCTATAAGACATTAGGGCTAAGTGAGGTGCTCTCCAGTTAGAATTTTCTTATCTCTTTGTCCTGGTCTCTCTGCAGCAATGCTTATTGCAGATAATGTGGACTAGACACTGTATGGTTACAGGAATACCCTATCGAAACCTATTGCTACATTGAGGATAGAACCTGGTTCTACTGCGTGCAATAAATTCTCTAGGAATCCCCCCATAATGAAAATGTTGTCTTAAACTGGGATATGGACTGTTGACTGTTTATTGTAGGAAGGTTGACTATTATACCTCTCAACCTCTTAGAGCAAGAAATCTGGACAAGCCAAAAATAATTGGGGGACAAAGTCCCAAAAATAGGGACAGTTTTTAAATATTGCTCTTATAAATAGAGAAAGTATTTACAATAATAGGTTTCGCATTAGCATTAATTTTCTGAAGGGTATGAAGTCTGAAATTCAAATGACTGTCGTTTTTTATTTCAGTCTTCAATGATTTGCCAATGATTTGCTAGAAAACCTCAACTTTATGAAAAACAGACAAAAAATATGAGGCAAATCTGGACATTTTGCAAAAATCCATACAATTGAGAAGTATGTTGACTATCTCAAGGACTATTATGTAATTTTCCCTATTATGTTCACATATGTCTGTAACAGTTCTTTGGTATGGCTTTTTTGGCAATGGAGACACGATCAAGTGCTCTTTCTTTTGAGTAGGTTGGTGTTCAGCACAGACTTGACCCTTAGACATGAACTTGGTTATGTCAGCATTGATATTTGGCCACCACACAGATGTTTTTACTATTTCTCTTTCTGTATGCACTTGGTCAGTTCTTGATATCTTTAATGAATTTATTTCAGAAATTCAGATTTTTGTGAATTCTGTGCTACAGTCTTAGTAGTCCTTGGATGTAACAGGCAAAAACTGGGGAGGGGGATACCAAGGTGTGGGTAATAAATGCAAAAGATCCCCGATGGAAGAAGTCAATGGTATAACCTCCTATGATGCCCTTAGGCTTTGTACCAGCCACAGCCTTAGAATAGAGATAGACGGGGCAGTAGGACAGGCTGTCAGACCTGTTAAGAGAATGGACACTGTGGTAGCCTGTAAGAAGGGAACAAAAAGTATGTAATCTGTTTATACATGGAAACTGTCTAGGTGCAATAGGTAACATGGAAAATGCATACACATCCATGTACCTGCTCAACATTCATTTTTAATTTGGGGACATCTCCTTTCAGTCTCTATTAATGTTCTGGAAAAGAAAGCTAAAGGCTTTAGTTTGCCATCAACTGATTGCATTAAATCTGCTACAAAGCTGTAGGTACTGACATCTGCATTCAGCAAAGTTGGTTTACAGGTATTAAGGTAAGCAGGTACTGGTGTGGGCAGTAACATAGACTTGACTTTCTGAAAGCCTGGCCTTGATTATCACCCTACAGTCAAGCTACGTTTTTCATTATCAGCTTTGTTGAAGGAACAGGCACTTTTGACAGTCCTGATGTGAATTTACCCAGACAGTTTACCATGAAAAGTATTTGCCAGAGTTTTGTGATATTACATGGACTAGGTAATTCAATCACAGTTTTTATGTTTTTTGAGGAGTGTACTCATTTCATACCAAAAGTTTTCTGGTGTTGAGGCAATTCCAAAAAGTAACCTCCTAAAACAAAATCTTCTCATTGGTGTAATAAAAGTTACTGACGTTCTACATCTTGGTTCAAGGGATACTTGACAAAATCCAGTGGATGCATCTAATATGGAGTACATCCTCATCCTAGTTAGTTAGGAGCTACGTTTTCCAAGGTAGTCACACAAATTGACCCTTTGCCATTTTCCTTTATATCTGACAATAATGAAGTACCCTGGTCTGTAGGCTCTGTAAACCCTTCAGTGGCACCCAGGGTCCACATTCCATTTACACCAGCTTCTACCTTAGAGAGGTTGAAGAATGATACTCTTTGTGTGTAATAAAGGCATAAGGAACAACACCAGATTTCAAGTAAATATTTATAGACTCACGTTTAAGGAGTCCAGTATCACCAAGCACATCACCTTTTTTTTCTTGAGTTCTGTCAGTTAAACTCAGTTTGCAAATAGTGGATCTAAACAGCAGATTATTCACTTAAGGATTCAGTGACACATAGTTTCAAAACTCATGTTGGTGCCTTATATACTCAGACATGGCTAGGATGTTCCCCTGACATCTAAGCTTCTCACTTGGGCTCTCCATTTACATTTCTGTTTTGATCAACTTTATACATTGCAAGATGCTTTTTATGTCCCATTTTATCTTTGGTCCTTGCAATGAGGACGTTTTCTTCTTTCATTTATATATACTTATATATAGATTTATATTTATATTATTAATAATATATATTTGTACAGTTTATATCTTCTCATATTTAGGGCATTACCCATCCTTATTTTGTTTTTTTAGAAACTTTTAGTATTATTTATTGTGTTTTTAACATAATTTAATTTGTATCCTTAAGAATATGGCTTGATTAAGTGGTTACCATCATTGATTGGTTGATTATGTATATAAAAGTATTGTGGGCATTCTAATTCATTTGTTACTTTGATGAAGTATTGCTGGTTTATGTAAATAAAGATGGAAGCGCTCAGTAATTAAGTTCATGGTGTGTGAGTTTCGTTGGTGGATTTTTGTTATTTTTTGTAACTTTTGTGAAATTTTATGTTTGGCTATGCCTATGACAGTTCTGTCTCTTAATTAGTGCCAGCAAACTCACAGTATTCTGCCAGTTCATACACATCTTTAACAAATACTTTACAGACTAGCCCCCTTGCTGAGTTCCATTTAATGGCATTTTCTTCTTTAACGTCTGTTTTGCCAGTCGTCAACATGTCTGAGTGAATACCACATTGATAAAATCATTGTTGGAGGTCTTCATGGCTCTGTTGCATTCTCACAGTAGTCTCAACTACTGCCTTTTTTTGGTGATGGGGTTTGCTGACATCCCTCATGATTCAGTCCCATTCTAGCATCACAACACCTCATCCATGGTCAGTGGTTGCCAGCCTTCTCAACTCATATGGGAACAGATCATAGAAGTGATCATAGGTCAACAGTACTACAGCAAGCAATTGGTCAGTGTCATGCAGATTAGCTCTGCTGCTGCACATTAGCTAGGGACATCACATGGTGGTGAACCTGTTCTTTTGTGTGTTTGTCATGGCTACAGTGTAGATGATACTGGATACTCTTCCTCTGATTGTGACATGGTAAACGGTGGGTAATTCTGAGCTTTTGCACATATGCATGTACTGTCTTGTGGCTTGCATGCAGCATTCTGTGCTCCATGCCTGGTATCTTATAACCATGTTCACATGCATTTTTACTTTCTGGACTTCCATTTTGAGAGGGCCTGCTTATCAGTGTGCTTCCCATCTGCTTGGCATCATGCCTGTCATGGCTGATGTTCTGATTGTCTTGTTACTAGAATTACCACTTTATAGCCATGACTGTTACCATGCCTTGTGATGGTGTTCTGCTGGTGTCATGTTCATAGTTTGTAAGGTGAGACTGTATAGGATGAAACATTCCATGAAGATGTAGCATACCTTATTTTGTAGCACAGTAGCCATCTAGACAACCCCGACATCTGAATCACATTGTTTGGTGAGCAAAATGCACTGTTATTTTTTTGTGATTTTTGTCCATGCAACATATTATACCTTCTCTGCTGCTGTGTTTGGCCTTTAGCTGGTGTAAGGAGATAGAGTAGGGTTCCCAGTGTAAGAGTACCAGGTGTGTATCATGGCTACAACTGAATGCTTAGCACAGCTCTCCTTTCCTCACTTAGTCTGCTTACATACCAGCTGCACAGGCATCTTAATACCCATGCATAATGCAAGGACATCATCCATTCCAGGCACAGTCATGCAGGGAGGAATGTGAGAAGTATCAGTGGTACCAGTGATCCCTGACAGTCTTATGATCCCATACAATCATTATTCATTATTGCTATTCTTTCTGCCTGTGCTTAGGTCATACATGCAAACCAGTATTTTTCTTGGATTATGGATGCCTCTTTCTATCCAATATTGCTCTCTCTGTCTGTCTGCCTGTCTGTCTGTCTTTCTTTCTCTCTCTCTCTCATACACACACACACACACACACACACACACACACACACACACACACACACACACACACACACACACACACACACACACATATATGTATGTAAGGTTTACTATCAAAAGGTTTAAAATAAAAAAAAAAATCTACTTACTTGATCGAATGGACATTCCAAATTTGGCAGTGTTGCTTTAACAGAATGTCGAAAATCATCACCACAACATCCACATTCGACCAAATTTGGAATGTTAGGAGATTACATCAGACCCTCAGGCATTTGTGTTGAAGCTGCCATATGAATTGTGCGTCTACAGCACAAGTGTTTACCATTTTGTACACTACCATTTGCTAATGTGCATTCGAACATTTTCAGAACAACATTCCAGTTTCACGTAAGTGCCGTTCCACATTTTGATACTAAACCATATATATATATATATATATATATATATATATATATATATATATATATATATATATATCTACATGTCTACCTGAGAATACTGTAACCCAAGATCAATGAAGACCACATCATCGACAGGAAATACATGAAAACCACTTCATTGACAGACTGTATTAATGAAGATTTTCCCAGGGTAAGTAACCTGTTAGCCGTGAAGGTAAACTCTGTCCTTTTTCCAGCTGCAGTGCGATCTTGAAGTTGGTATATTTAGTTGGGGGTGTGGGGGACATAGCCCCTCACCTGGGTGGGTTTAGAATGGTGCAGTTTCGGTTTTGTGTATTGTCAACTAAATGATTACTTTCCCTGGGAATGTTGTTGATCAGGTCTGTTGATAAAGTGGGTTTTTGTGTATTTTGTCTCAATTATGTGGTCTTTGATGATGTCCGGTTTCGACGTTTTAAAGTAGACCCATATATATATATATATATATATATATATATATATATATATATATATATATATATATATATATATATATATATATATATATATATCATCATCATCATCTTCTCTTTTGGCTGTTCCCATTAGGGGTCGTCGCAGCGGATCATCTGTTTCCATTTCTTCCTGTTCTCTGCATCTTGCTCTGTCACACCAACCACCTGCATGTCCTCTCTCACCACATCCATAAACCTTATCTTAGGCCTTCCTCTTTTCCTGTTACCTGGTAGCTTCATCCTTAGCATCTTTTTCCCAATATACTCAGCATCCCTCCTCAGCACATGTCCAAACCGATGTAATCTTGCCTCTCTGGCTTTGTTTTCAAACCTTCCAACCTGGGCTGACCCTCTAATATACTTATTCCTAATCCTATCCACCCTTGTCACACCCAGTGCAAATCTTAACATCTTTAACTCTGCCACATCCAGCTCAAACTCCTGCCTTTTTGTCAATGCCACTGTCTCCAACCCATATAACATAGCTGGTCTCACTACCCTCTTGTAGACCTTCCCTTTCACTCTTACTGGTACTCGTCTGTCACAAATCACTCCTGACACTCTTCTCCACCCACTACATCCTGCCTATACTCTCTTCTTCACCTCTCTTCCACACTCACCGTTACTCTGAACTATTGACCCCAAGTATTTAAACTCATCCACCTTCACCAACTCTACTCCTTGCATTCTCACCATTCCTCTATCCTCCCTCTCATTCACACACATATATTCTGTCTTAGTCCTGCTGATCTTCATTCCTTTTCTGTCTAGAGCAAATCTCCATCTCTCCAGGGTCTCCTCCACCTGTTCCCTACTCTCACTACAGATCACAATGTCATCTGCAAACATTATAGTCCACAGGGACTCCTGTCTGATCTCGTCTGTCAACCTGTCCATCACCACTGCAAATAAGAAAGGGCTCAGAGCTGATCCTTGATGTAATCCCACCTCCACCATAAACGTATCCGTCACTCCCACCGCAGACCTCACTGCTGTCACACTACCCTCGTACATATCCTGTACCACTCTTACATACTTCTCTGACACTCCCGACTTCCTCATACAATACCACAACTCCTCTCTAGGCACCCTGTCATATGCTTTCTCTAAGTCTACAAAAACACAATGCAACTCCTTCTGATCTTATCTGTACTTCTTTATCAACACTCTCAGAGCAAACATCGCGTCTGTAGTGCTCTTTCCCGGCATGAAACCATACTGCTGATCACTAATCATCACGTCCCTTCTTAACCTAACTTCCACTACTCTTTCCCATAACTTCATGCTGTGACTGATCAATTTAATCCCTCTGTAGTTACTACAGCTCTGCACATCACCCTTATTTTTAAAAATCAGTACCAAAACACTTTTTCTCCATTCCTCAGGCATCCTCTCACTTTCCAAGATTTCATTAAACAATCTGGTTAAAAACTCCACTGCCATTTCACCTAAACACCTCCATGCTTCCACAGGTATGTCATCCTCTTCATTGCTATCCTTACTTCCTCCTTGCTAATCCATTGTACTTCATGATTCATTATCCTCACATCATCCAACCTTCTCTCCCTCTCATTCTCTTCATTCATCAATCCCTCCAAATACTCTTTCCATCTCCTCAACACACTCTCCTCGCTTGTGAGTATGTTTCCCTCATTATCCTTTATCACCTTTACCTGCTGCACATCTTTCCTAGCTCAGTCCCTCTGTCTAGCCAGTCGGTACAGGTCCTTTTCTCCCTCCTTAGTGTCCAACCTTTCATACAACTCTTCATATGCCTTATCCTTAGCCTTCACCACCTCTCTCTTTGCCATGCACCTCATCTCCTTATTCTCCTGTCTACTTTCTTCATCTCTCTGACAATCCCACTTCTTTTTCCCAACCTCTTTTTCTGTATACTCTCCTGTACTTCCTCATTCCACCACCATGTCTCCCTCTCGTCCTTCCTCTGTCCAGATGTCATACCAAGCACCTTTCTAGCAGTCTCCCTTACTAGCTCTGCTGTAGTTGCCCAGCAATTCGGTAACTCTTCACTGCCACCCAGTGCCTGTCTTAACTCTTCCCTGAACATCACCTCACAATTACCCTTTTCAATTTCCACCATTTGATCCTTGATGCTGCCCTCACACTCCTCCTCCTCTTCTTGATCACCAACGTCATCCTACAAACCACCATCATATGCTGCCTAACTACACTTTCCCCGGTCACCACTTTACAGTCTTCTTTCTCCTTCATAGTGGCCCTCCTACATAAGATCTAATCCACCTGTGTGCATCTTCCTCCACTCTTGTATGTCACCCTATGCTCCTCCCTCTTGTTAAAATACGTATTCACCATAGCCATGTCCATCCTTTTCACAAAATCCACTACCATCTGACCTTCTGCATTCCTTTGTTTAACACCATACCTACCCATCACTTCCTCATTCCCTCTGTTCCCTTCACCAACATGCCCATTGAAATCTGCTCCAATCACCACTCTTGGGTACAGTCATCATCACTTCATCCAACTCACTCCAAATTTTTCTTTCTCATCCATCACTCACCCAACTTGTGGAGCATATGCACTAACAACATTCATCATTACACCATCAATTTCCAGCTTCATAAACATCACTCTATCCGACACTCTTTTCACCTCCAAAACACTCTTTAGCATACTGTTCCTTCAGGATAACTCCTACACCATTTCTCCTCCCATCCACACCATGATAAAACAATTTGAACCCACCTCCAATACACCTAGCCTTACTCCCCTTCCATTTGGTCTCTTGCACACACAATATACCAACCTTTCTTCTGTCCATCATATCAGCTAGCTCTCTCCCTATACCAGTCATACTGCCAACATTCAAAGTTCTGACCCTCACTACCACAGTCCTAGCCTTTCTCCTCTCTTCCTGCCTTTGGCCATGCCTTCCGCAGTTTTTTTTTCATGTGAGGCACCAGGTACTATAGAAACTGGATGAATGCACAATTAGCTTGTTACTGGATGTTTGGATGTTCCACCTCTGACTTCTCCGGGCTTCATACATCTATGGCCAGTGTAGATACCCCAGTGACTCCCTTGCTCTCTAGCAAAATGGGTTATCCTCCAAGAACCCTGTAGCTGGATCCCTAGGTATAGCTGGAAGAGCAGATTGAGGGTTCACTCATGTATTTGGGACTAGTTCTATTTCTCTTGCCTTCTGAGGGAACTGTACAATGTTCACAAATGAAAATGCTTACATGTATGATTCAGGAATGTGGCTGGTGGTGCTGGATGCACTGCTCACCCTTACTTGCTTTAGTATGCAATTTATTTTAGCAATAACCCACGAGTAGGTTTGGGTATCACAGGCTTAACTCACAGGTGATGTGGTTTGATCACTTAGGTTGCATTATTTAAGAACGAAATTGCTTACCTTTTTTAAATAATCTGTTTTTATAACAGCATTTTAGCATTCATCGGCATTCTTCCTTCTTTACTGATGTACTGCACGTGTGTATGGTATTTACCTCTGCATACTTGCTAAGTACATCAGTACAGTACTAGGGAGGTGCTGTGGAAAAAGCATTTTCATACCATTTTTCCTTGCAGTCTGTGTCTTGTTTTTTTTAACTCAGGAACCATGGGTGATTTTTGATTATGAGTTGCAATGAAGTTTAAAAGTTTATGAGAGACATGGCAAACATATAAGGACAGTGAAGGGCATTCTGCTAAAGTCTGAACAGTTGAGATGTAAGGTTAATGGCATTACAATCAGTTGTTTTACCGGTACTATACCTTTCAGCTGTCCAGAGTTTTTTATATTTTACTGTGTCCCTCTTAAAATAGTTAAAATTACCTTTTTTCAACATATCCTAATCGATAGTCTGGCCACTCAACAATAGTTCAGCGACTGGACTTCTTTCTGTTAGGATATGCTCAATTTACAATGGGCATGCTGACTGGGGTGTCCAATCATCATGTACATTTTGGAATACTAATGACCTTTTATTATATAATTAGTAACATCTTAGCCTGTTTGGTGGACACCTACATCTGGTTGGTCCATACCATACATTTATCCTGGACTGCATAACTGGTTTTATTTTTCTGCCAGCAACACTTGCATTTCATTTGCATATGTGAGAAAATGCAATGTTGTGCAAAGGCATGCTGTCTGCCACGCATTTGTGAATTATGCTTTATCTATGCTGTAGCCTTTAACATTGGGCCAGATTTACGAAGGCTTGCACGGAGTCTAAGAGTAGTGTAAGACAGCAGACAGCCAATATGTCTGCCGAGCGATCCAGCAACAGCCGGCAGGGGCGTGCATGAGAGCTTCTAAAGCTACTCTTGCACGGACAGTGTTATGTTATGCAAATTACCTCATTTGCTGCTGAAAGCTATGCAAATGAGGTAAATTTGCAATCCAGGAAACACTAACCTGTCCATGGAAGAGTAGTGTTATTTGCAGAAATGTTCTCCATTGGTAACGGAGTAGCGTTCTGCAAATAGCTAAACGGAGCTATGACAGCTCCAAATAAAGGATGCATCCAGTTGAGGAAGCATGCCAATGGCCAAATATAAGGCCATTGGCATTTTTATAGGTTGAAAATTAATAAAAATTAATTTTTATTTTTCCCTGATCTCCGATGTTTAAGCATAGCACAGCACCGTGCAAAAGTGTGATGCTTTAAAAAACAGAAAATAATTAAAAAATAGCCAAAAATAGGCATGTTTAATAAAAAGATTATTCTGCCATGCAGGTGAATGGCAGGCTGAAGACAACATGGCTACTGATTAGTGGTTGCTAAGGGGGGAAGCTCAGTTTGAAAGATGTAACCAAGCATTAGTAGGCAATCCTATGCAAATGAGGATAAGGATAGTGAATCCCAATTTTCCCTGGTATGTGAGCCATGTCCCTAGAGTGTAAGTGTAGGATTAGGGGAGTAGTAGAGTAGAAGATAGGTGACATCACGAGGGGGTATGTCTGAAAGACTGTAAGCTTATTGGAGCAGAGTGGCTTGTGTTTGCCATGAGTTGTTCAGGATTGCAAGACGCCTGTCTACAGTTGTCCTAGCTGAAGCCCAGAAACCAAAGGTGTACGCCGTGGATATATCTGAAATTTCTTGCAAACGTGCTTACACCGTGTGCGCGAGTGTGTGCGCCTGTAAGCCTGTGTAAGCCTGTGTGCACGCATGTGCATGCGTCTAAGCCTGTGAAAGCCTGTCTGCACACATGTGCACTCATCTGTGTGTGTTTGCGCTTGTTTGCGCAGCGCTGCCCCTTGTGGAAACAGAAAGGGAAAAGGAAGGAAAAGAAGTAGTAGGAAGTTTACCAAGAAGAACTAGTAGAGCTGCCAGGTGAAATATATCAGAATCAGCCAATTACACAGGCAGTAGACTAGCCCAGCCCAGCCCAGCACTTTAAACTCTGCAAACACCTTTTCCCCATGTTTTTTCTCAAGAACTCTGCAACACTGCAGTATACAAAGAGTGAAAACTTAAAAAGCTCAAGTCAGACAAAATGTTAGGGGCTGCTATTGCTATCATAAGCCAACATGTGCAAGATGCTGAGGGTGGTGATATTGCAAATGCTGCTGAGCAACCCACAGTGAGGAGACAGAGAAGAGTGTACAAACCCAGGGTAACCTACCAGGGGCTACATGAGCTGGAGATAGTGGAGCACTATAGAGTGGGCAGAGACCTCCTGCAGCAAATTGTTGAGCTGTGCCAGCCACGCCTCACACACAGAACCAACAGAGGGGAACCAATCCCAGTGGATACCAAGGTATGTGTTGGCCTATGAATACTAGCTACAGGTACCTTCTGAGACCAACTGGTGATATGATGGGGGTTTCACAGGCATCAGCATCCAGGGTACTGCACCAGTTCCTGGATGCCATGTCAGCACATGTCAGTGAGCATGTATATTTCACCAATTCCCATGAGGCATTGGCCAGCAATATGCGTCTTTTCCACCAAATAGCAGAATACCCTGAGGTAGTGGGTGCAATAGACTGCATGCACATACACATCAAAGCACCACCTGGGGAGCTGGCTAGGGTCTACATCAACCGCAAGGGCTTCCCCTCCATCAACTGCCAGGTCATGTACGATGCCCATGGCATAATAATGAATGTGTGTGCTGGCTGCCCTTGAAGCTATCACGATTCCCACATCTGGCATCTGATGCAGCTGTACCAGAGATTTGCCAATGGGGACATCCCTGACGGTCACCTAGTGGGGGATGCTGGATATGCACTGGAGCCGTGGCTGATGACACCCATCAGAAATGCACACACACCCAAACAAGAACTCCATAATGAGGCACACGCACAAACAAGAAACATAATTGAGCGTGTGTTTGGGATGCTCAAGTCATGGTTCCGGTGCCTGGACACATCTGGTGGAGCCTTGCAGTACTCACCAACTACATGTACCCAAATTGTCATGGTATGTGCCATGTTGCACAATATGCTCCTGCGAAAACAGCTGCAGCAGGAACAACATGGGGCAGGGCCAAACAGTCCCCCACCATTGCCAAGGCCTGCACAGGCACAGCGTGACTCAGAGGAGGAACAACCTGAGCCTGCCCCAGTAGGCAGAAGGAGGCATGCCCAGTATGCCTTGGCCTTGGCAAAGAGGCAACGCATAGCACATACACTGACTCAGTAGGAACCCTGGAAATGACACCTCTCTCTGACTCGCACATACAATAAAAGGGATGCCTAACTTGACACTACCTGTTTTCAAACATGTATAGGGAGTGTAGTATGTGCATCCGACATAGGCAGCCCTGCAGCACCGACTGAGGCATGATTGCCGTATTTTAAGCAATATAAATCAGTGCTAAGCACATTTTACCACTGTTTAGCATATTTAAGCACAATTGCGTGGAGCTGCGCAAAGTGCAAACTTGTGCAACGTTGGGCAACGTTGGGCAATGTTGGGCAAAGTCAGGTAAAGTCGAGCAAAGTCGGGTAAACACACTCAAACCTGAGAAGCTCATTTAATGATTGTTATTGGGTATTTTGAATTACAAGTGAGTTAATGGTTGTTATGTATAGAACTACTTTTTTAATATTTTAATGATTTTATGAATTATTTTTACATATTCAATATCATTGTCGAGGTTATATGACTTGACATAATAGGTCTTATTAGTTTTGAACAATTATTAATAAAATAATGTATTGAAATGAATGCAGTAGTAACTACAGTATAGGAATTAGTTTAAATTCTTTTTTATTAGAACATTTCCTATATATATTTACATTTTTATACCTGGCTTTTGAATTTGATTTGTGGAAATATGACAGCAACTGTTTATATACATTCTGTATTAAGATTTATATAATATAATTGTAAAGCGAATGTAAATAGAATGAGATTTTAATGGTTGTGACATCACTTCCTTTTTGGATTATTTATAACAAGAGTGTGCAATAGTGATTGTTGTAAACGATATTCTCTGAGGAAGCCACGTTATCTAGTGGCGAAAATGCTTGTAAACAATAATAAATTTGCGTTCAGACAACGGTTATTTTGTTTGATTGCTGGTGCAAGGAATCCGTGGACTGTTTGGTGTATAATCAAACTATGTACTACAAGTACTTAAGTTGTTCAAAGAAAGTGAAAATTCAAATAAGATCAATAAATTTCCGATCAGTATCATCAATAAACAATGAGCACTCCTAACATTATCCAATCCATGTTATGGCAAAAATATTGTCAAAGAGTCCATAGAGAACCATGAAGCTTTCTTTCGCTATATCATAAATATCAATGTAAACTCATATATGTTCTGAGTCAGTGCAAACTGTAAATGAATACATGTACATGACTGACATTGCCAACATCTTGTCAGACAGGTTCATACATATTTACCCCCCTCTCACTGACAAAAGGGCCCATTATCATACCTGGAGATTGTGAAAACCCAGAAATCACATATACAATGGTTAAACAGCACTTTCCAAACCTAAAAATACAGCGTCTATGGGATGACATGGTTTCCCTAGCTGTGTCATATGTGAACTCCAAAACAAACAGACCCTACACCTGAACAGTCTGTTGAGACTCACCCTCTGTACAGGATATGAAACTGTTGAATGCATTACAGCGACATTTGGCACACTCCACAAGTGTTGGTGCACAACAGACCATGGGAACTATTGTCTTATAAGCCTATTAAGCCTGATCTGCAAGGCCATGGAGTCCATCATGATGGAACTCATAAACAGAGCTATTGGGAGCCTACAAACACCCAACCCTACCAATTTTGGTTTGGTCAGGGGCAGATCATGGTTCCCAAACCTGCTAGACTGTTTTCAAGGCAGTCACCCAGGACATACATCAATGAAATGAGCTGCACATGTCCCACATAGTCCTTGAAAAGCCCTTTTCCAACATCCCAGACACATGTCGTATCCACAAAATCAACAACCTGTGCATAAATATGTATGTCATCTGATGGATTGCCAACTGGGACACAGATAGATCCCACAAGGTAAGAATTGTGGTCTCCTGTTCAAGCTGGTAACAACTGCTGTCCCCCATGTTTCAGTCCTGGGACCCCTCCTGTCTGGTGTATACTTTTCAGAAATACAGTCAAACACATGAGGGCTATGTTTAGCAAAGTTTGTGGATGACTGCAAAACAGTTTTCATAATCGATGTTTGGGACAACAGAGACATCCTTAAAAAGGGTCTCAGTCAGACAGATGTGGTGTCAAAATTATGGCCTCAAGCTACAGTCATACAAATACCACATAGGTGCCAACACCCTAAATATGGAGGTGATAATAAGGGATCTATGTATACATGTGGATAGTCATCTCTACTTCCAGAAACACATTCACAAAGTGGTCAGAAAATCATGCTATGTGTTCCCACAAACTGCCAAGGTCTTTGCATGTAGGTCAAAGGAGGTTCCCTCTACTCATCAGTCATCAGACCCATCAGAGAGTGCCACAACACAATTGCGATGAATCTGACTAGGCACCTTCAGCAGCTGGAAAAACCACTGAAGTACCTCAACAACAGGATTACTGGCCTCAAACAGTTGCCCCATGCAACAAGACTGAATTTAACTCAATCTGTACTCTGTTGCATACTGTCTACTCAGGAGATCTCTGCCCAACAGACAGGTCCATGTCCAATGCAGAACTGATGTACATGCACTATCTGAAGTAAACCCAAGCTCACTGTACCACATGCTCTAGGGATATCATCATCACAACATTAAATAGAACATATTGGAGTTATACATTACTAACTCACAGACTTCCATTGCTTTGGAACAGGCTCCCAACCGACATTAAGCCGAGTCCCTCACTGACACTCTTCCAGAGGAGCCTTGATCAGTGTATGTGAAACTGAACTGTCACACCATGGATCACTTCATCAACTCTACTACACAGAGGCCTAGGGAACTAACTCCATGGGTGGTGATAGCTGCACACTCTGGCCATACTAATATATGCCTTCAGGCAGGTAGCCTATTACCTACCTATGTACCTATATATATATATATATATATATATATATATATATATATATATATGTAGGGGGAACACAGTATAATAACCCAAAGATGTGTGTAAGAGGGTGACCATGACAGGGAGCCGTCCAGGACTGTCCCACCCAGCACACATCCCAATGGCACAAAAGACATGAGGTGCACATCTCTCCCACTGTACATAACAGCCACCAGTATCTGTAAGCATTACAGTGTATGTGGTCCATTTTCCTGCTGTACAACATGACTGTACAATGAAGTACACATCTACTATCTGTAGACATGTACCTGTCACATAGATTCATAGGTATGTAGCAGACTATCTCCACGAAGGCATATATCAGCCTACGCAAGTTCTGCAGCTTTCACCACACCATTGGGTAGTCTCCCAAGGCCTAGTTCTAATACTTAGTACCCTAAGCCCCTTTCTTGTGGGGCTGGTGATGTGATGCCTGGCATGAATTGTCTGTTTCCCATCCACTCATCAAGGTTCCAATTGAAGAGTGTCAGCGAGGGGTTCTGTCTCATGTACATTGGGACTCTGTTCCACAGTAAGGCAAATGTTTGGGATGGTACTCTATCCCACCAGCATGTTGTATTCATCATTCTGATGAGGTTCATATCCCTAGAATGTGTAGGGTGACTCAATGTTGTTATCTGTAGACGGAGCATGTTCAACAGTTATGTTAGGCAGAGTGTGCCTCTGAGTAGGCGGTACGCAACGAAGAACAGATTTAGTTTTACCAGTTGTGTTGCATAACACAACTGTTTGAGGCCAGTAATCCTCTTGGTGAGGTACCTATGTGGTCTCTACAGCTGCTGGATATGCTTAGTCGAGTGCATCCAAAATGGTGCACTGTACTCAATGATGGGTCTGATGACATAAGAGTAGAGTGCCAACACTACCTCTTTGGATCCTGATGCAAACCCTTTGTTGATTAGGTGGCCACATAGGATCTCCCAATCACTTTGGCAACATGGTTGTAAAGGAAAGATGACTATCTACTTGTGTCCCCAGACCCCTTATCACCTTGTAATTTTTAAGGGAGTAACACCTATGTGGTAGTTTGTGGGTATTTTGTTTTCAACAAAGTGGATCACTATGCATTCCTCCACAGTGAGCTTGAGGCCATGATTCTGACACCACACATCTGTCTCATAGAGTCCCTTCTGGAGAATATGTCTGTCTTCCGGGGAATCTATTATGGCAAACACTTTACAGTTCCCAGCAAACTTAGTCAACCACAACCCTCCTGTGTTGGCATGTACTTTTGAGAAGTCTATACCAAACAGGAGGGACCCTAGGACTGAACCCTGGGGGACACCAGTCATTACCGGTGTAGAGTCTGACATGTAGCCAGCAACTCTTAATGTGTGGGATCTCTCTGTGAGCCACTTTGCAATCCATCTTATGATGTATGGATACATGGCCAGGTTGGTGAGTGCATCTATGATACCTGACTGGGGAATGGTGTCAAAGGCCTTAGCGAGGTATAGGTAGGCTGTGTTGAGCTCATTTCAATCATCTCTAGCCTGGGTAACTGTCAAAGAAATCCTCCCAGTTCAGGAGGCGTGGTCTGCATTTCACAATTCCAAACTGGGTATTCTCAACTGTGTGAAGGTTCCCAATCTCTGTATTGTTGACTTTCATTATGATTGGCTCCATTGCCTTGCAGAACACACTTGTCAGGCTCATAGAGCATGAATGCCAAGGTGTTTTTGTGGCCCCACCCCTGTGGAGTGTGAAGAACGTTGCTGTGCAACATTCTATGGGTACATATCCTGTAGAGAGCATGTAGAGAGATGTGTAGGTATCCTTGATGAATATGGATACATCCTCACTGTATGTGCTATGATTCAGGTTCTGATGCTGGAAGGTATGGAATGAGTAATATCCTGGTAGTGCTGGTGTGCTTTCTGGAGCCTTGAACTAGGTTTTTGTTACTGCACAGATATCAATATTCTCCATAATGAGAAGTGCCTCGAGTGTGTGCATCTGGAGGCTGAGACTTCTGGCAATGAGTAGCATTTAGCTCACTTTGTGGTTATTTGTGTTGGTTATGGGGTTTGGTTTGTCCTGCATGACCGGTGTTCCACACCTGAAGTCACCACCTCATTGGTCCCATCTGACCATAAGCTAATTACCCTACATATCCACATTCTGGACCCACACCCCCATTAAGGAAACCATGTTAAAAATGCCTCCAAAGCCAACTTCATGCTTCTTAAGACAGAAGTGCTGAACTGCAGGGCACCCGTGCAGATGAAAAATACAGTTATGACTACTGAATCCTTCCCAACTGCACTTTATAAGCACTTACATGACTGCATGCATCGTGCTATCCCAAACAGAACCAAGACACTATCCTCCAAGAAAAGGAAGCCAATCTGGTGTTCCCCTGCCATAAACAAACTGCACAACAGAAGGAAGAAACTGTTGCAAAGGAGGGTAAAATCCCATGAGTGGAGGAGCTCCATGGTCAACATCAGTAAGAAGCTGTGATCCCTGATAAAATCCTCCAAAGCTAGTTATGAAAACAAAATCGACACGGATTCTAAAGACAACCACAAAGCATTATATAGCTATGTCAAGAATCTCAGTGGCAACACTCAGATCTGCTCTGCATTACAGCACAATGGCACTAAATATACAATCCCAACTGATATTGCCAACATCCTGGCAGATAGGATCAGTGCTAACTTTACCCCCCTCTCACCGATGAAAGAGCACATCTCTATAACAGAAGACTGCAAAGTTGCTGTCATCATGGCTGCACAGGTAAAAAACACTCTCCAAAGCCAGGAACACAGCATCCATGGGACCAGATAACTTCCCAGGCTGTGTTCTACACAAACTACAGAACGAACAGGCACCACACCGATGTACCATGTTCAGTCATAGCCTCACCTCAGGCTTTGTGCCTGCTGAATGGCGCACAATGACGGTTATCCCACTACACAAGGGTGGAGACACTACGGACCCCAGGAACTAGCGCCCCATTAGCCTGATGAGCCTACTGTGCAAGGCCATGGAATGTATTATCATACAACTTATAAAAAAAGACATTGGTAATCTCCAAACTCTGGACCACAACCATGTTGGGTTTGTAAAATGCAGATCATATCTCCTAAACCTGATAGACGTCATTGAAGCAGTCATCAGAACCGTAGACAAGGGTAAGGTGGTTCGCACAGCCTATGTAGATCTTGCCACGGCTTTCAACACCATCCCCCACTCTGGAATTATAGATAAACCCACTAAACTAGGTATAAATTGCTATGTCACAAGATGGGTTACCAACTGGCTCACTGACAGAACACACACTGTGAAAGTAGCAGACTCCAAGTATGACTTTGGACCAGTGATGAGTGCAGTACCACAGGGTTCAGTCCTGGGTCCTGTCCTGTTTTGTATCTACTTCCCTGAAGTAAACTTTAACATGGAAGGTCTGTGGCTAATGAAGTTTCCTGATGACTGCAAACTAGGAGCCATAATTGTAAATACTAAAAATGTGGACATCCTACAAAAGGGCCTCACTGAGACAGATGCCTGGTGTCAAAGCCATGGCCTCAAGCTCAATGCCAAAAGGTGCATTGTCATCCCCTTTGGTAAAAACTCTGTAGCCATGAACTACAACATAGGCGGTAGTATACTTAACACTGAAAGTGTGATAAGAGACCTTAGGTCACAGGTGGACAGTGGACACACCTGTGATAATCACATCCCCACACTAGTCAGGAAATCCTTCTACATGGCACACCTCATCACAAAAGGTGTCTCTTGCAGAATAGAAGAGGACATTGTTTCCCTCTACTCATCACTCACTAGATCCATAATGGAGTACAATGCCCCTTTTGCTATGTACCTCACAAGACATCTACAACAACTGGAAAGCCTACAGAAATACCTCACAAAGAGCATTAGCAGCCTGAAATACATGCCATACACAGACCATCTCAAAATTCTCCAGCTGTACTCTCGTATATCGCCTACTCAGAGGTGATCTCTGCCTAACATACAAAGCTATGTCAAACACAGAGCTGTTGGACATACTCCACATAAAACACTCACAATCCCACTGATCTTCACCCCCAAAACCCAGAGTGAAATACAAAAGGAAGGGGTGTATTCATTTACCTTATGGATACCCACACCTTCAGGTTAGTGGCACAGCATGAGGCCTTGGAGACCATGCAAGTGCAACTAACATTGGGCAAAGCTGCTTATCAGATTGTAGCCTGCTACAGATCACCTACCTTGTCTCAGGAACCTCACTCAGTATTCCTGAGAATAGTGGAAAATATAAAGCATTAAATAAAAACAAAGATAACAACACAGGAGGCTCAGATGCAAAAGTTTACTAGTGTACACCAGGAGGCAAAAAACGTACAAGTACAGAATTTTGTCTGACATGATGCAGGAAGTACACAATTTTAGATAGGTTTAACATTCAAGCTGTGCCCACCTTACTGACGTGGTTAGTCACAGGGCACCTACATCACTATGGTCTACAATATTCTATTCATAAGAAAAGCTGATGTTATACATTTTAAAAAGTTTTCCCATGGGAATAATACAGCCTTGCAAAGCACCTGGTCAGTTATAATGTCTTTCTGTAAATGTTACTCCTTCAAGGTTTCAGGCCTGCTTGAATACAATAGTTGGTTTAGTCTTGTAATACACTTCTTTGTTCTTCTTGCAACATTACTTCAGCAGCTGTGTCTTATCTTGGTAACATTCACAAGGCCAATTGTCCCAGAGGAAGGAAGAAGATTTTCAATGCTTTATACATTTAATTTCCTGACCCAGCAGATAATCATTAGTGAAAAACATAAGCTTGCTGAGCTGGCTACTGCCAGGGTCAGAGTTCAAATACACTGCAGCTCCAAAGCTTCAAGCAATTACATGTAAAATCATTCTTATTGCCATATTGTAAATAGAATAAAATGCATTATATACTTTTTGCTTTTTAACTAACACTTTATATGTGTTCAAATACATATTTTTCTAACATTTTCCTCCCTTTTAATACTTTTTATTCTATTCTGAAATATAAACAATGTTATATCGTCCCCTAGCCTTCTCCCTTAAGGACTTTCAACTAGGCAAGTCATTTAGTTTATACTTCGGAAAGAGTTTCGTCTGAAATTAATTGTTCCAATTCAATGTCTTGGTACAAAGTTTCAGTTACAGATATATCAATAAAATCTTTGATCAATCTTTTCATGCAGGGGATCCCACAACAGACACATGCTCCCAATAGGAGCAGACCAACACAAATAGCAATCAAAATGTTCATTAGGATGGAACCCCACCCACCAAACAGACCCTGGAAAAAGTTCGTCAGTGAGTTTGGGCCTGGTTCAGTCATGGCCGATACCTGCTGTATTACCTCTAGGTGGTCATTAATTTCACGTTGATTGTCTGGTATCAATGCACAGCATTCTTCTTTGATAAGCGCGCATGTACCACCTCTCGCCGCTAGGGTGAAGTCAAGAGCCATTCGGTTTTGTAGCACAACAGTTCTCATCGCATTCAGTTCATCAGTCACTAGTTCGAGAGCAGAAAAAGTTGCATTACTCATTACTTCGAGAAGTTTCGACAGCTTTCTCAACTCCCAGATCGATTTGACTGCTCCATATGCTGGAAGTACTCCAGCCCAGGATATAACACTGTCACTCAAGTCCATATGAGTCAATTTTTCTTTATCTTTTACGGAATGATGGTCCTTCCAACCAGCTTCAATTTTTCCCACTGGGTTCACAGGTTTTCCGATTGGACCTTCAGGTTTCCGGGCTACATCTCTCACATTTTGTATCTTACCTAGAGGTAATTCTGCAGTATGCCTTATGGCCGGAACCAGATAACCCAAAAAACAACTGCCGGACCAATTCTCAGGTAGCCATTTGTATGCCTTTTTCCCACAAACAAAATAGCAGTTTTCTACTTTAGTACTGATGCGGGTTAATTCTGAATGAAACATTTTCTTGTCTATCACAGACAATTGTTTATGTAAAACAGGATTTCTCTGCACATCACTTAATGTTGTTTTCATTAAACTCAAATATGAATCATAATTTGTGTTACAAACAGTGCCTTTATCTTTAGCTTTAATATAGCATTTGTAAGATATGGTTATATTACAGTTACTCCAACCCACTTGAAGTGTATCATTTTGTAAAACATACAATTCCCTTCTGTGTAATAGGCAAATACAATGCAATTTTGTCCTGTGATCTTACAGATCCTGTATCAAAAAGTAAATTCTCCCAAGTCTCATTTATCCCCAAAGGGACAGCGGACATCAACAGTCCTCCATATGCTGTTGGTATAGCAGTACAAACCCAGCAATTTGAAATGTTCATAGTCTCTACATATACACGCTTCATAGCTAGGTATGTGTTAAAGTTTGGATGCCAGTCTATAGATAGTTCATCACGTCTCTCCACTTTCACTTGTGTGGTTACATGTAGGAAAAACCACAACAAAAGGAAGGTCATCACAATCATAGTCAATAAATGCATAGTCAACAAGATGATTAAACAACATCTTTGGGGTTGATCTGTATTTTTACTTGTTTTGCTCTTGGCCATCCTGGCTTTGTTGTGTATCAGTCACAAAATGTTTGTCAAGTTGAAAATTCTTTACCGGTTTACAGTGTGTCAGATGGACCCAGGATGACCTCTCAGCAACTTTGACTGCAGTAGGCGTCGCCAACAGTACCTGGTATGGTCCTTCCCACTTTGGACTCGCCCAATTCTTCCTCTTCGTAACCTTCAACCACACCCAGGACCCCGGAGTCAGCACTGCTTCCAATGGTCTGGTCTGTCTTTTATCTGAAAAAGAGTTCAACTGCAAAACAGTTTTATTTGTTAACAGTTTCCTCATATAGCTAGCTAATGAGCTGTCAGCCTCTAGCTCTGCAGGCATGAGAGCTTTCCATTGTGGCACATAATATGCCCTTCCAAATATCACTTCAAAGGGGGTCAAACTCTTTACGTTTGGAACTGTTCTCATGTTCAGCAGTGCCAGAGGCAAACAGCAAATCCAGTTCTTCTGTGTTTCGCTTACTAACTTCCTCAACTTGCTTTTTAAAATTCCATTGTACCTTTCCACCAGTCCTGCAGACTGTGGGTGGTAAGCACAATGATTCTTCAAGGAGATCCCAAAGAATCTCCCAAGTTGGTGAATCATCTGATTAACAAAATGTGTCCCATTGTCACCATAGATTCTTTCCGGTATGCCAAATCTAGGAATTATTTCTTTTATTAGGGCCTTTGCCACTGTTGCTGCATCCGGATTTTTAGTTGGAAAAGCTTCTACCCATTTGGAAAACATATCTATAATTACTAAACAGTATTTTTTCCCTTCACATTTATTCAGTTCTATGAAATCCATACAAATAGTGTGGAATGGATATGGTGGTATAGGAAAACTCCCTTGCTTGGGTTTGAATGCCCCTTGTGCATGATGTTTGTTACAGATATGACATGCTGCACAAAATTTTTGTGTATAGTTTGTGAATCCATATGTTTGGAATATTCGATTTACTAACTGTACCATCCCCCCTGTTGAGACATGGCACTGCCCATGGCTCAACAAAGCTGCATATCTAAATAAATTAGACGGCAATATTGTTTTTTTCTCTTTGGAGACATACAGTCCATTTTCGAGGATTGCACCTCATTTCTCCCATTTCTGTTTCTCTGCCTTTGTAGTTAATGTCTGCATCGTTTTTAACATTTCTAGATCTAAAATCTCAGAGGGCTGTAATTCATCGGTTAAAAGTAAAGTTTCTGAGTCTGAGGCTGCTTGCTTTGCAGCTGCATCAGCTTTTGCATTTCCTTTTAAAATTCTATCCTGTTGTTTTGTATGAGCTAAACATTTACAAATAGCTACTTTAGTAGGTAACTGAATGGAATCTAATAAGTTCAAAATAAGTTGCGCATGATTAATCGGTTTGCTATTAGATGTTATCATTCCCCTATTTTTCCATTGTTGTGCAAAAACATGCACTGTAGAGAAAGCATACTGACTGTCAGTATATATGTTCACACATTTATCTTTCGCTAGAGTGCAAGCCCGTGTTAAGGCTATCAGTTCTGCTGCTTGAGCAGACAGGTTATGCTGTAAGGGTTGGGCTTCTAAAATATCTGTATCTGTGACTACTGCATATCCTACTAGATTTTTTCCTATAGGACCCTTTCTGCATGAGCCATCCACGTAAAATGTCACCTAGGCATCATCCAAGGGCATATCAGTGAGGTCTTGTCTGGGCAAAGTTATTTGCTCAATTTCCTGCAGGCAGCTGTGCGGTGTGCCATCCACAGGAGTTGGAAGTAACGTTGATGGATTTAATGTTGTACAATGTTCAATTACCATATGAGGTTGGCTCAGCAGTATGGTCATACATGAAATATGTCTAGCAGGAGATAGATATGCTATTTTTTTCTTGCAGTAAAATAATCGCGACTGCATGAGGCACTCTCAATGTGAGAGGGTGGAATAATACCACTGAGGCCGAAGCCTGTACTGCCATTGTAGCTGCGACTACTGCTTGCACACAGTGAGGCAACGATCGTGCCGCTGGGTCTAACTGTGATGAATAGTAAGCTATGGGGCGTTGCTTATCCCCATGCTGTTGCATCAGAACTGACGTCATGTATCCCTGTTTGCAATCTACGGTCTGAAAAAATCTTTTGTGGTAATTTGGAAGTCCTAAAACTAATGATGAAGCTATCAATTGTTTTAGTCTGCATAAATCTGTTTCTGCTTCAGGTGT
Organism: Protopterus annectens; assembly: GCF_019279795.1. Lineage (NCBI taxonomy): Eukaryota > Metazoa > Chordata > Ceratodontiformes > Protopteridae > Protopterus > Protopterus annectens. The sequence continues at coordinate 610,515,849 of NC_056745.1, forward strand.
CCATTGTAATACATCTTGTGCTGCCATTGGTGTTTTATATATTAAATCAGCCAGTGGAGCAGATTCTAAAGCATAGTTTGATATCCAGCTTCGACAAAAATTAGTCGTTCCCAAGAAGGACATCATTTCCTTCTTGGTTGCCGGTTTAGGTGCCTGTAAAATTGCTCTTTTTCTGTCTTCGTCTAATATTCTTCCTTCATTGGATATTACATATTCTAGGTATCTAACCTGGTTTCTCCAAAGTTGTAACTTACTTTTGTTTACTTTGTGTCCTTGTGCTGCTAAAAATTTCAATAATGCTATCGTATCTTCCCTGCATTGATGCTGGGTAGGGGCTGCTAGCAAGATGTCATCTACATAAAGTAGAATCTGACTACCTCCTGGTGGGGTAAACCCTGCCAGGTTGCTTGCCATTTCTTGTGCAAATATTGTTGGACTTTCACAATATCCCTGCGGTAGCCGAGTATAGGTATATCTTTTACCCTGAAATGTAAATGCAAACCAATACTGGCTATCAGGATGTATAGGTATTGAAAAGAAAGCATTGCTTATATCTACCACAGTGAAATATTTTTGTTGTGGCATCAAATCATTCAACAAGGTGTGTGGGTCTGGCACCGTAGGTGCTCTGGGTATTATTGCATTGTTTACAGCTTGTAAATCCTGTACCATCCGCCATTCCCGTTTGCTTTTTAACAGGAAATAGAGGGGTGTTACATGGTGAATCAAGAGATTCTACCAGTACTCCTTCCTTGAGTAATGCTGCTATTATAGGCTTGATTCCTTGCTCTGCATCTTTCCTCAAGGGGTATTGTCTTTTCTGTGGTCTAAATGCTGATTTTGGTGTAATAGTTACTGGTCCTGCTGTTTGAATAAGTCCTACATCTGATTTACCTGTTGACCAAAGAATGTTTGGTATGTCACACAAGGCTTTTTCTTCTTCTTCTAATAAGAATGCTAATCAGCTGTCTTCACTAGTTTGTAAGTGTACAGCTGGATGTGTCTGTGTTAGCCAATTCAATTTCTGTTTTTGTATTCCCTGCTCTGATAATTCTAACTCAGTTTGTTTTTCCCATCTTGTTACTTTTTCTCCTAAGTCCACCCATTTCATATTCTTGTTTTTTGTTAAGCTAACATGTGGTAGTCGATTAGATTTGTACAGTGTCATGAATTCCTGAGGTAATGAACAGCTTACCACACTGTTTCCCTCAGTATCCCAATACAAGGTTCGTAATACTAATCTGTTAGCAGGATTTTTGAATAATTCTTGCTCATATTCTTTATCAGGTCCTGGCATGCTACAGTAGTATAGAGTACAGTGTAACAAATGCTGTTGGTCAGTGTCAAGGGAGGGGGCCTTACTGATGGCTGCATTCATCAATTCCTCAGTTACTGCCCCTGGACCAGTCGTAACTAGGTCCTGGCTGTACCAGCAAAAGGTTTCACCCTCCGGTCGCACCACAAAAGTATCCATTTGTCTTTGTGCCTCCATACCCTGCATAGTGGGAACTACCGCTATGCCATATATCTGCATAAGATCTCTTCCCAGTAAGTTTTTGCAGAAACTACAATTTTACTTTTCTGAGTCATACCCGAAACAGGGTCAGTTATTGCTATATCATGGGAGAGTGGCTCCCTATATAGCTGTCCATTTGCTGCTTTCACTAATATATAATCAGGTGATTTGGAATATTCTGGTAACTTTGAGGGGTGTATCAAAGTCCGTGACGCTCCTGAGTCACACAGGAATTTAACTTCCCTTCCTTCTACCAGAAGTGTAACTTCCGGTTTTGTGTCTACCAGATAGAGCTCCAAGCTCAGTAATGCCAAATCTAAAATTTCACTTTCTTCATCCTCTACATCTGCTTGCACTTCCTCTGTTCCTTCCACTACATTTACATTTGTCCTTTGTTTGTTTGCCTTTCCTGATGATTTTTGACTTTCATCACTATCATATAGTCAGTCCTCATCACCCTTGCTTTCTGTAGTCACCTTTTTATTTAGCCTGCAATCCCTTGCTAAATGTCCTTTCTTTCCGCACTTAAAGCACTCACCTTTCTTTTTTCTCTCTTCAAAATCTTCTGACCTTTTGTCAGATTGTCTATTTCCCCTGGGCATTTTTCTTGCCCTTTTTACCTGACTGTACTACAAAGACCTCAGCTCCATCTTCAGCTGTGAAGACCTGTGTCTTCTTTTTCTTTTTACTATTAAAGTGTCTTTCAGCATGTCTAGCATATTCAAGTAAGGCTTGTAGCCTACTCGTTCGATGATCTATCATATGCTTTGTAATAAAGCTACTGATAGGTGCAATGCAACCTTTCAAAAATGCATTTTTCAGTTGCTGTTCATACGAGGTATCATGTGTCTGATTTTCAGGAATAGCCATACCACTATGGTTATTGAAACATTCCAATAATCTACCATAGTACCCATCTACAGTTTCATTCTCTTGTTGTATGCATTGATTAATGCAAGTCCAATCTGCTCTAGGTTTCCATTTTTCAGAAATTCGGTCTGTAAGACCTTTTACTCTGTTGTCTAGTTCTGCGTCACTATGTGGGAGTGGTTTAAGCTCTGCATTACGAGGATTCCAGGTGCCACAAATCATGTGCCAGTCTGGACCCACAATTTGTCTAACTACCTTTTCTACTTCTTCTCCATTCAAGTGGTAACTTAGTCTCATACCTTGTAAATCTTGTAAAAACTTTGTGTAATTAACGTTTGGATGAGGGATTCCCTCTGTAGCTTTCCGAATATCTTCCGGTGTCCATGGTCTGTATACTAGAAGAGTTGGGTCCTGCCCTTCCTGTCCTGCTTGAGGATTTGGTACCTCAATTAGTGGACAGATTTCTTCCTCACTCTCGTCTAGTGTGTTTCTCCCTACTTGATATAAGTCTGTGTCCCCAAGTGTTTTACTTGTCCGGGACCTAGTTTCAATAGGATCTCTAACAAATGGTTTTAGTGTTCTTGTGACTTCAGGATAACGTGGAGGTGGACCAGCTTGTCCTCCTGCTTCATATCCTGAAAAAGGCATTGGAGGGGGCGGAGGAGGAGGAGCCATCGCTATTACTGTATTATTATCTTCTTTATCTAAAAATAACGTCTTAGCATTTTTAGTTTTTTGTTCCCTTCGGTTTACTTCCTCAATCCACCTGTGTGCCTGAGGAATGCCTAATCGCTGTTGTTTTCTTGCCTGACCTTCTGCATCAGATTTAAGCGGTTTTAAAAGTTTAACTAATTAAATTTTATTTAATTTACCGTCAAATCCGTATTTATTAACCCATTTTGTATAATACCTTACATTATCAGCCCGTTGTAATTACATATATTTTGCGTCTTCAGTTAGGGGCGGATCTCGCAATGTTTTAGTGCACTGATTTCCCATTCTAAAAGAAAATGTTACGTAACCCTTTTCACCACGTGGTATTTCAGTTCCTTACACAGTTTGTCTAGAATAACTGCCTACCTTATTCAGTTTACCTGATCCCTGACAAAATATACAGTAATTTCCTTTTGTCCCTGATCTGTATAACAAATCTTCTGACAATAGTATTTACTGCAACCTAGTCCCTGATCTAAAACAGAAAAAAGGCAAATATCTTCCTACCTGAGCCTCCTGAGTCGACCAGTTCGAGACCGCTCTTCGGCCGCAGATCAGAAAGTGGCCAGCCTCTCAAAACGACAATTCAGTCGGAGGTCTTTTATGTTTCAAGAAGAACCATTTCGGTAGCTTCTCCTGCGCAGTGTTCGACCACCGGTACACTCTGATCTGTAGCTCTCCGAGGGTTTTCCGGTTCAAGGAGGACCAAACTGTTAAATAAAAACAAAGATAACAACACAGGAGGCTCAGATGCAAAAGTTTACTAGTGTACACCAGGAGGCAAAAAATGTACAAGTACAGAATTTTGTCTGACATGATGCAGGAAGTACACAATTTTATATTGGTTTAACATTCAAGCTGTGTCCACCTTACTGACGTGGTTAGTCACAGGGCACCTACATCACTATGGTCTACAATATTCTATTCATAAGAAAAGCTGATGTTATACATTTTAAAAGTTTTCCCATGGGAATAATACAGCCTTGCAAAGCACCTGGTCAGTTATAATGTCTTTCTGTAAATGTTACTCCTTCAAGGTTTCAGGCCTGCTCGAATACAATAGTTGGTTCAGTCTTGTAATACACTTCTTTGTTCTTCTTGCAACATTACTTCAGCAGCTGTGTCTTATCTTGGTAACATTCACAAGGCCAATTGTCCCAGAGGAAGGAAGAAGATTTTCAATGCTTTATACATTTAATTTCCTGACCCAGCAGATAATCATTAGTGAAAAACATAAGCTTGCTGAGCTGGCTACTGCCAGGGTCAGAGTTCAAATACACTGCACCTCCAAAGCTTCAAGCAATTACATGTAAAATCATTCTTATTGCCATATTGTAAATAGAATAAAATGCATTATATACTTTTTGCTTTTTAACTAACACTTTATATGTGTTCAAATACATATTTTTCTAACATAAAGGTCCTACCAAACACCATTATATGAGGAGATTACAACTACCCAAACACTGAGTGGGAGAATTACTCATGTACAACATCCTTTGCCCAATGTTTCCTAGAGTTTAAAAACTCAAACGCCCTGGAACAGCTGGTCACCATGCCCACTAGAGGTGACAACATACTGGACCTGATCATCACCAACATGGGGTACCAGTGTTTCACAACAGAGATAAACCCCTCGCTGGTAATATCAGATCATAAAGTAATCACACTGGACATCCACACCCCCCCAGTCAAGGAAACCACTGTGAAGATATTTTCAAAAGCAAACTGCACACTTCCCAAGACCAAAGTGGAAAGTTCCAAAGCTCCCCTTGCTATAGGATAATGCTATACAATCTACCGAATCATTTACAAGTGCATTCTATGAGCATCTACAGGGATGCATGGATCGAGACATCCCAAATAAAAAAAAGATGCACTCCTCCAAAAATAAGAAACCAATCTGGTGGTCGTTGCCCATAAATAAGCTATACAATAGAAGGAGGAAACGAACACATGATAGAGCAAACTTCACAAAAGGAAAGGCATCACTGATTATTATTAGGAAGAAACAATGATCGCCCATAAAACAATCCAAGGCCAGTTTCTAAAGACAAATTGCGAAGGAATGTAAGAATAACAACCACAAAGCCTTCGGTAGCTATACCAAACATGTAGGTGGCAACTTCCAAATATGTTGTCACCTACTGAAAAATGGCAAAAAATACACTGAACCAACTGACATTGCCCACATCCTGGTGGACAAGTTCAGTGCAAACTTCCTCATCACCCCCAAAAGGGCCTGTGTCCATCCCAGAAGAATGCAGAGTCCCAGACTTCATGGACATGCAGGTAAAAACAGCCCTCTCCAAAGCTAAAAACACAGCATCAATGGGACTGGATGGTGTCCCAGGCTGCGTCTTACACCAGCCCCAAAAGGAACTACACCCTCACCTACATTCACAATCCAGACTCAACCTTACCACAGGCTATGTACCCAAAGAATGGCATACAGCAACAGTCATCCAGCTCCACAAAGGGGGTGTCACAACAGAACCCGGAAACTATTGCCCTATAGGCCTACTCAGCCTAGTCTGCAAAGCTATGGAGCAAATTATCATGGAACCCATAAACAAAGACATTGGGAACCTCCAGACACTGGACTCTACCCAACTTAGCTTTGTTAAAGGCAGATCCTGCCTCCTAAACCTAGTTGACTTCTTTGAAACAGTTACCAAGGACATAGATGGAGGTGAAAGTAGTCCACACAGCCCACCTGGACCTCACTAAGGCCTTTTGACACCATTCCCCACTCTGGCATCATGGACAAGCTTACCAGCTTGAACATTAACAGCTATGTCACAGGATGGGTGGCCAACTGGCTCACAGATCAAACACACGTGTTCAGAGTTGCGGGTGCCATGTCCAACTATAAACCAGTCACAAATGGCATCCCACAGGTCTTGGTCCTGGGACCCCACCTGTTCAGTAGATACTGATCAGAGGTACAGACAAGCACAGGAGGAGTGTGGATGAACAAGTTTGCAGATGACTGCTAACTGTGGTCCATAATCGACTCTATGGCTGACACAGACATCCTCCAGAAGGGTCTTACAGAGACAGATACCTGGTGCAAAAACAATGCCCTCAAGCAGAATGCCAAAAAATGCATAGTCATCCCCTTTGGATAAAACAAAGTGCACACAAATTACCACATAGGTGGTAATCCAGTATATACAGAGAATGAAATTATGGCCCTGGGGACCCAGGTAGATAGTAAACTCTCATTTGATGATCACATTGCCAAAGCGTTTAGAAATTCCTTCTATGTAGCCCAGCTAATGTCACCTAATGTAACCCACTTTGTCTAGACTGATGATGTCACCATCCTACAAATATACCTGTGGAAAGGAAAACTCCCAGTAATGTGTATAGCGTGTCGTGTAAATGCGTACTGCTGTAGTATCATGAAGTAGTTAGGTAGGGGTTTGAATCCTGCACTTGACACCTGTATGAGAGTGCATGTATCTCCTTGGAGAGGAGCAAGCTTTTTGGAGACTACTAAACCACCTTAAAAGTGGTATACTTATCTTTAAGTCTGATGATGTCACCATCCTACAAATATACCTGTGGAAAAAAGAGCTCCCAGTAATGTGTATAGTGTGTTGTGTTAATGCGTGCTTCTCTAGTATCATAAAGTATTTAGGTAGGGGTTTGAATCCTGCACTTGACAACTGTATGAGAGTGTGTGGGTCTCCTTGGAGAGGGGCAACTTTTTTGAAGACTACTGAAACATCTTTAAAGTGGTATACTCATCTTTGTCAAGTCTGATGATGTCACCATCCTACAAATATACCTGTGGAAAGAAGAACTTCCAGTAATGTGTATAGCACGTCATGTTAATGTGTATTGCTCTAGTATCATAAAGTAGTTAAGTAGGGGCTTGAATCCTGTACTTGGTGAGGGTGTGTGTGAGTGACACTGTTGATCAATGTGCTGTTTTGCTTTTACTACTGTATGACATATCACAGTGACAACAGTATGTGCATTGCACATGTCAGGTAGCTGTGTGGCAAATACATATACATACATACATGTGACCTCAATTATTTCATAGGTGGGAACCCTGCTTGCTCCATGAACACATCTGTTATCTTTGCCAGAATGTGCTGCCACTTTAAAGACCTTAGGTCACATCTGTATGCTTGTGACAAGCCCAGCCACTGCAGTGATCCCTGGCCTAGGTCATCCGTGTCACACACACTCATTACGGTTTCTATTGAATAGTGTGAGTGAGGGTTTATGCCTGAGGTATATTTCAATCCTGTTCAAATGCAGCAAAATCTGTCAATAATGGCTATTCATTATAGGTGTACAACAACCTTTGTGGATATGCATGCAGACCCCTTATTGCTTATGTGATCCACAGAAATATTTCAAAATACCTTTAGAAATGTGATTACCAAAGGAGAGATGATGTAACACTTGGCTGTATGTACACATCGGTACCTGTTCAACATGTTGGGGGCTACTACCTATGTGGTACTGTGGGGATACTATGTTTTGTAAAAGTGGATGACTATGCTTTAGTTGGCTTATAGGTTTACAGCATGGGTTTGACAACAGGTATCTGTCTGTATGATACCCTCGTGGAGGATGTGTGTGTCATCTGGAGAATGCATTCTAGCCCACAGTATGCATTTCCAGATGTGGACAGACATATACCTACTGTGTTTGCTTGTACCTAAGAGAGCTATATGCCAAACAGGAGTGGTCCCGGGAATGGGTGCAGGTGAATACCACTGGTTACTGGCATAGTATAGTACCTGAAGGATCCAAATGTTACTGTGTGTACTACATCTGTGTGTCAGTTGTCAAGACATCATCTAATGATTGTTTATGGTCAGGCTGTTGAGGTTATGTATACTACCAGAATGCAAACCAATGACAGATAGTAACAGTATCACCCACAGCACACTGTCAAACCATGTCATACACACGTGTACTCAAGTTCCAAAATGTGTGTAGTACAATGCATACTGGCCACCAACAGAAACTATGGAGTGTTAACACTGTGTAATACAGGGCATGTCACCCTGCCCATGTGTCCACTATGCATGTACATGCAGACAGTGCACCTCCACCATGTTCACAAATGTACACCTGCAAATCTGTGCTGCACACATCCCACACATACTGTCTACTCTCTAACACATGCTGCCAATACTACACACATTAGCCAAGTGGCACGTGGGTGGACAATACGCTATTGGAATTAACACTGGTGTAAGCAATACTACATTGACAATCATAGTTTTAATGCATCATGCCTGCTCAGATACACCTTCAAGGATATCATTACACTTTACTGCTGACAACATGCTAATATTGCTATACTGCTATAAATTCACCCTGTGCATCAGCACCATGCTAGCCTGTTCCTGCATCAATGTTACAGATGACAGGAGGTGGCACAGGTTTCATCATATGCACAGGGTGTGTTGTTGGTTTGCCAGAGGCCTACATTGAGCCATACAATCGACATGTATTTGTGTGTGTGTGTGTGTGTGTGAGGGCCAAGAGTACTGGTATGGGCCAATGTGGATGTAATGTGTGCGGGTATGTGTTAGCCCTAGGTGTCTGGTTTATGTGTGTGTGTCTGCATGCACACAGTTCCAGCATGTGGTTGCCATATACGGGGATTTGTGGGACAGCCACAGACTGTACCTGCCAGGCTTTACAGATCACCATCTCTGGCCACGGATACGGTACCTGTGCCTGGCAGGGGTACTACAGACAGTATCAGGTACTAAGCCAGACTGGGTACTATCCTCAGAGGTAGACATATGTACACTGGATCCAGGTCCCAGCTGGGACTGGCCAGAGCTGCGTGCACGTGGTCTTCTAGGATGGTCTATGGACAGCCCACCCCCAACATTGCTGGGGCTGGTACTAGCACTATGGGAGTGGCTGTGACTTGATGGATGTCCACGGTGACTGCCAGCTGCTGATGTTGCTGGCATACATCCATGTTGATGTCTCAACCATCCCGCACTGTCCTGACACATGGACATGACATTGCAGAGGAAATCTAATGTCTCACCCCAATGTCTATCAGTGACCTCAGTGTAATTATGGATGGCACCTGCTAGGTCATGGATACTGTCAATTACATTGGTGTTATGTGCCCTCTGTGCCCTTAGTCCCTGTCTGGTGTACCGTTCCATACATGCCTGTGCCTCCATGACAGCCTGGAACATGCATGAGGTTGTAAGACCTTTGGCACATCTGCCAGGGGCATGATGACCAGCAGTGCTCTGACAAGAACCCCTGGACATCTGCTATGTGGTACCGTTCCAGACATCTGGCTATGGCTGCTGTGTCCGGATGCATGTGCCATAGATACCACACTGTCCTGGCCATTGCCGACTGTACACTGTCCCTCAGCTAAGGGCATTGCTGATGATGGATGTATTGGCAGTATGACTGTGTGCATAGATGGGGTGGACACTTGTGTACTGTCGATTGGTGGCCCAACAACAGACCCTGGCAAACATGCCTGTGCCTCAACACACCTATCCTCATTATCACTATTTGTGTCAGTGACATCAGGTTCCCTGCTGCAGTGAACCAGCCCAACCTCAGCACCTGTGAGAGGAAGACAGGAAACACACTTTACGACCTGTACATGATGTCAGAACACATGCACACATGCACACATGCACACAAATACACTCCTCACTAAAGCAGACATACACACACACACACACACACACACACACACACACACCACCAGCAATCCAGAACATACTCAATAGCAGTCGATGGTGGGGTACAGTATCACAAGCCAAACAGTCATATCACACATGTCAGCATGCAGGACCTGTGTTGCTCAACAGCATGCAGTGCGAGTGTAGACAGTCCTTGCTACTAACAGTATACATGACTTTGATGCATGTGTGTTGTTGTTCGGTGATTGGCCTCACCCTGGAATGCAATGTATACATGGACACAACATTGCTGTGCAAGTATTAAAAGCTCTTTACTGTCCTGTGCACCATCACTCACAGGTATACATACCATGGCTGTATGTGTATCTGTGTGTCACATAGATATCCATTTCTGATTAGAGCATCTGTGTCTTGAGCAGATAATTGTGGACACAGGTTTAGCCCATGCATGCTTTGTGTACACACAGGATCAGTGGTGCATGTATACCTGCTGGAATACCATTGGTTCACATAGCCACTGTACAGTAGTTATGGTGAGTGTAGAACATATTGTGGACATGCCAGTGCCAGCCATGACATGGCATGCTACAACACAACTACAACATTTAACATCACACATACCCAGTGTGTGTCATGTGACCTAGATACTCAATAGCATTACAAGACATATATGTGTCAGTTTGTGCAAATGGTAATTGCTATGCATATTGTGTATAGGTGCATATGTTTGCACACACACAACATTGAGATGTATAGCAAAGAAAGCTATGTGTAATACTGTGGTTACTATAACTGGATGGGGTGTAGTACCATAAGCCATCATCATGCAGCATCATGTGGTCACTCAAGGCTACTAATGTGTGCCAGACCAGCACCTATCATACTGTACCTGAACTGCAGTACCATGGCTGCATCCACCATTTCATGGCCAGTTGTTACATGGGTTTGTAAGGTGCCCAATAAGGAGCATTGCCAAACATGAATGTGTTGTGTGTGGAAGAGTGTCTCACCACCTCATGATAGGCCTCTACCCCTCAGGTATATTATGTGTGCTGTGTGGATGACATTTGGGATACTGGAGTGTGACTTTACAGACGGTGTGTGAATACATCATGTGTAGCATATTAACATGTTCTGTGTATGACATAGTTGTGTATGTTGTGTGCATGTGTATCGAATCTGCCTATTCAATGGCCACTACAGTGTAGCCACATTTGTTTGGGATGCTCTGTGTGTTGCATGTGTTTGAGGCAGCTAATCACATTACTGAGATGTGCATAGTCTCACAGCAAACATGCACAGCATGCATTATGCGTAAGTGTGTTACATGTGTACATGGCCTACACCTTACCTATGATGTGCACATTTTATTTGCAACAATAAATGTAGAACACACTCATCAGCGTGGGTCTGCTGCCTTGCTGTCACACCAGAGGGACCTACAAGGATATGAGACAGTTTGTCAGTGGCAACAACTGTGGCATTGCTACTGTGGGTTTGCAATCTTACAGTAGTACAACTGTTTACATTCACAGGCCTACAGATTATATTCCAAATGATCAGTATTGCACAACACCAGGCTCCACATCTTCTAACTACACAGTATACATCTCACATATGCATGATCTACCAATAGAGGTAACAGTAGTCTACAGATATGCCATGTTACCTGCACGCTCCGTGTGAACTTGCTGGGTGGCTCCAACCTCCATGACGATACATGTCTGCTGCTGTTGGTGTTGGCCAGGAGCCACCAGGCTCAGGAGCAGCTCCTCCACTCTGGTGAGAGGGGGATGGATGGTAATCCCACCACCTGTAGCAAGCTGTTGTCTACGGACATCAGACGCACGCTGCCAGACATGTTTAAGTAAATCACTGCAGTGATGGCGTACCTGCTCATATGTCCGGTTATGCATGCCTATGTCATTTACCCTACGGACAACATCTTGCCACAGTGCAGTCCGCTCATGCTGGTCCTGGCTGGTTCTTGAGAATAGCACTCTGTAGTGCTGGATCAGACTGCTTGTAATGATGTTGTCCTCAGCACTACTATAGCTTGAGTTGCGACAGTGGGCCATGATCCCTGGAAGACAATGAAACAATATGTCTGAGCAAGTCATATGGCATACTTAACATTATACAGTACAGATATCACTGAACTGCCATATATAGCAACCTATTAGCTGTCAGAGGATACACACTTTCAATACCACATATCAGTACTCACCCCACAACTGCCTGACAGTGCCTGGCACACTCTGTATATTACACCATGTTCTGCACAGCAACAAAGTGAAATCACAATGTAAGACTATACAACAGTACATGGCACACTGTATGCGACACAATGCACCACCTAGCCACAGAAGGTATAGATCAAGCTAATGCATAATGTAATATGTCCTCCATCGCAATGATTGTATAGTCCAGTTACAGTATTACCATTATACCACACTACTTGTTGATGGCAAACCCCTGCCTAATATATGCGCACATTCGTGAATATGGGTGGCATACTGCTGTACTAGACTATACAAGTTGCTAGATACGCACATATAACAGAGGGCATGTTACAGGCATACCCATACACACATATCAGACATACTTACAAGACACAAAGGTATGGCAACCCAGATGAGCTTTACCTGTGTACCATACAGTACTGTGTGTCAGTACTTACAAAACCTTAAGCCTGATGTATGTAATTGGTGAGGACTACAGGGAACACACAAAACAGTGGTTCCAAGCAATGTGGACATACACCATACTGTGCTGTTTAGGCCTACAGCTTCAGGTAGTACTACTGTTCATACAGGAGTTGGATTCACCAGCAGTACCAATCAATAGGCATACATGTACTGCTTTAGCCTCCAATGACACATCCCAGTCAACACCAAGGGACTACGTCAGACCATATGCCAAACTGCTTTTTCTGCCTAGCAATAGCATACACATCTTTTGCTGGGATCAAAGCTAGGACACAAAATACCATGTCAGAAACAGTTTCCCACTAGGCTATCCCACATATACACAACTTTGACACATTCACCAACACACTGACCATCACACTCAGTCAACCTCACATAGCATGTATTGCAACAACTACATGTGGGTGTGTATAGGTTCATAGGTAGTTACTAGGCTATTGGCCCTAGGGCCAATATAAGCCTAGCAAAATGGCACCCTGGCCTTTGCCACCCAAGGAAATTAATTTCCTGTGCCCCTGTCAAGCAGAGCCACAGAGGTTATCCCCGGGGTGAATTACCTATCTCCCATCCAATCATCAAGATTATTCATGAAGAGTGCTACTGAGAAGCTTTGTTTGCTATAGATAGGTAGTTTGTTCCAGAGTATGGGGAGTCTCTGAGATAGCAATCTATCCCTCCAGCATATTCTGTTTATTGTGGTGACAAGGTTTAGGTCCCTACAGCGTGTAGCTCGGAGGGATTGGGATTTCTTTACATGGAGCATGTCCAACAGCTCTGGGTTTGACATAGCTTTGTATGTTAGGCAGAGATCACCTCTGGGTAGGCGATATGCGACAGAGTAAAACTGGCATTTTGTGAGACGGTCTGCATAGGGCATCTGTTTGAGGCCAGTAATCCTCTTTGTGAGGTATGTCTGTGGCCTTTCCAGTTGTTGTAGATGACTTGTGAGGTACATACCAAAAGGGGCATTGTACTCTATAATGGGTCTTATGAGTGATGAGTAGAGGGGAACAATGACCTCATTTTCCCTGGATGAAAAGCCTTTTGTGATGAGGTGTGCCACATAGAAGGGTTTCTTGACTAGTGTGGCACTGTGATCATCAAAGGGGAGACTACTGTCCACCTGTGTCCCAAGGTCTCTTATCACACTTTTGGTGTTAAGTAGACTTCCACCTATGTGGTATTTCATGGGTACCATGTTTTTACCAAAAGGGATAACAATGCAATTTTCGGCATTGAGCCTGAGGCCATGGCTTTGACACCAGGCATCTGTCTCACTATATATGACTCTGTCTCTCTCTCTCTCTCTCTATATATATATATATATATATATATATATATATATATATATATATATATATATATATATACATACATATACACATCCATTGGTGTACATATACATATAGGCACATATACAGTCCACCTTTCATGGTGGAAATATCAATTATACAAAGGATGTGAGGTATACAGTAATGTAATGATATCGCACAGTCTTGTGAGAAATGCATTGAAGGTGTTCTCAGCCCATGTAGCTTTAGCAGGCCTCACTGGCTGCAACATTGCAAACTTAACAAATCACACCCACAGTGTTTAACCACTGCATGTCATATACCAGCACTGTATGCTGTCTTGTTTGCCACACACTACAACCTACATACAAATATGCACATAACAACCTTCACCAACATATATATGTCCACCCTTCACATACGGTTGCACTATGTCCCTTGCTCTATGCACATGTACAGATGTTAATATATCTGACACACACATATATATATATATATATATATATATATATATATCTGTATGTGTCTGCCATACACACACAAGGTCCACACTGTTGTAAGTCCCTGGACCTCACGGCTGACCTACTGGGCCTTGCTGCAACATGAACAGGTGTCACATGTGAGCACACAGTAATATTAGAGGGTGTGTATATAGCTACAAATGCTAGATTAGCATACTAGCCTGGTACAGCTGTTGTCAATGTTAAGCTGCCCGTTAAAATGACTATCATGCATGTGTTACTCTGTCACATCCATGTTTATATAGCTGTTTGTGCTACTCACCCAAACAGCCATTGTCCACACTACTGTACAGAACACAGATAACATGGATCAGATGTTTGACATTTAATGCTGAGCTACATATGTCACAGTTATGTCCCCCTGCACACAGCTACACACTGATTTGTCCATGGCAGTAGTTATGCTGGACATCTGTGCATAGATACGTACTGCTGCCACATATGGATGTTTCAAAGTATGTAGAGTACTCTTCAAAAGCATCTACTACATACCAGTAAATACATATCTGTTACATACCTTTCCTTTGTATGTGTTGGTATTATTAATTTCCATGTTCCTTTTGCTTTTGAGTTTGCTTTTGCTGTTAATGTCTCTCACTCTCTCTCTCTCTCTCTCTCTCTCTCTCTCTCTCTCTCTCTCTCTCAGTGTCTGCAATGGAGTGATTGCGTGTGTGGGCAGAAAGTACAGCCTGCTTTTATAGGTATCTGCACATGTGCATGTGATGGCCTCTGCACCAATTGGTGGCCACCATTTGGTAATTGCATGCAGCCTGCTGTATGGTAATTGCAGTACTCACTGTCATAGCAACCCAATGCTATAAATTGCTAAGTCAGGTAGGTGTAGCCCTTTCAGCTTTCCAAAGTGGGGTTCATACTTGTTTGCTGTGGACACCGTTGTTTAAGACATAAGGTTGGTATAGTTCTTATATCTGAAGCTAGGGGTGTAGCCAGTGATTTAAATGTTGTACTCAGACCTGAATGTTGCCACTTCCAGTACACACTTGTCAGTGTAGAATTGTACTCTCCCCTGCAAATGCTAACACAAGATACATGGGAGTATGTAGCTTCTTTTCTACTTATACAATTAACTGCCATACAAAAGTAGTTATTGAGATGTATTCTTTTGGCACATGAACTGTTTGTGAACTGCTATACTGTGAATATTAATGTACTCACTTCTGAACAGTTTGCGCTTTTTTAGTGTTGACATTAGCACAGGCTGCTCATGAAAACTGGACAATTCCAGTACTGAGTATGCCTACCAACATCCTTGGTAGACCCTCAACACACAGGTATATTGTACATTTGGGTAGGGATGCAGACGTACAGAGAGCATTATGTATTATTGTGTGAATGTTATCTTGCTGGACTTAAAGGTTTGCTGTGTACCTGTTAGTTTATCAAGGCAAGTAGTCTGTCTGCATAG
Source organism: Protopterus annectens (assembly GCF_019279795.1). NCBI lineage: Eukaryota > Metazoa > Chordata > Ceratodontiformes > Protopteridae > Protopterus > Protopterus annectens. The sequence continues at coordinate 610,531,567 of NC_056745.1, forward strand.
CTCCCAACTGTGGACCTATCCAGGTGGTAGCCAGATGTCAGCCTGTTATTCTTTGTCTGGGCAACGCACTGGTCTTTTCAGCACTAGTACAATGGCATTGTTACAGTCAGTTGCTACCAGTACATGGCTACATCCTTTGGTATTTCAGTGTTGTACTCCTACATAAGGGTATGCTTGTGGAACTCCTTCCAAAGCTATTTGCACAGTGTGTAACAGCAGAAAAGCTGATATGCCTGTGTGTTTCTGCCTCTGCCAGGCCTCTGAAACACTCAGGTACATATTTGAACAGAGTCAGGGAAAGGTAGGTAAAAGTGAGGTACACCTTCAAAATAATAGAGACAGTAAGTGGAGACTTCGAGAGAACCAGCGCATATGGATTACTACACCTTTTCTGAAGTACAAGGGGTGTCTAACTCTTATTATTGTCATTATTCATTAAGTGTAATACCCCACCTTCTGCCTAATGTCAGTACTTTTCAGAGGGATTCAGAGGGACACAGCTAACATATGTTTCAAAATCAGGGACATCCCTGAAAAGTAGTCACAGTTGGGATGTATGTCCTCTGCCCTAATCAGATATGCCACTGTTTGTCTTGCTATGATACTGTATGTGGGTTGTAAAGTGCTGCTGTAACATTATTTCCTGCTAGAATGGCTGGTTCTCTTATCACAGTCATGTAATGCAATTCCACAACAACCGCTGGTAAAGTTCCACAGAACAAGTTTTGTGTTATGGCATTCCTATTTTTCCTTTACATTCACTCATTCTGATGCATGATATATTTATTTCAGCACCAAGTTGTATATCTACTGTGGCTTAGTGGTGCTTCATGCAGTCGAGTGTGTCCGGGGTTCGAGACTGACAGAGGTGTTTTATTTTGCTGCTGAGCAGAACAAGGGCCCTGACATACAGAGTGACAAAGGCACTTTTAAGCAGTTGCGAGTGGGTTTGCGTGGGGTTTGCGTGATGCTTAGTGGTGCTTAGCTAAGCGCAAACAAGCGCACACTCATGCAAACCCGCTAACTACTGCTTAATACTGCTTACTCCCGTTAATCCCAGCGCTCATTTCTTTGAAAGAAAAGAAAATGGGGAGATAGGAAAGTGGTGAAAAAGGGGCACAAAGAGGGAAAGACAGTAGGGAAAACAGCTCGGGATGTGCAAGACGGGTGTAGGAAAGGTCCATAGCTGCCCATTTCTTTAACAGCAACAGCTGTGCATATGCAATAAATTTTGAGGGAAATATGAAACCTTCTACCCCTGAGAGAGGGGTGAGGACAACAAAGTATGTTGTACTGCTAATTAAATATCAGTTTATGTGTCCAGCGGACATGTGTGCAAAATGGGCAGCTATGTATGGGGCGTAATTATTTTTTGGGAGCAGATTGCACTTTTTTTTTTTTTAGGTGAGAGTGGAATGTGGGGTAGGGGGAGTAGGTATATTTTGGGAGGTAGGTTGGGGAGGTAAACAGACAAGACAAACAAGATGCATACAGGGGCAGAATATGACACGTGATGGGTGAACATCATTGACGGGGAAGGATGTTTGGAAATCGCAAGCCCATGAGCCCACAGATGGCAACAGTGGAACTGAGATCCCCACCCATGGGCAGTCACCATTGCACCTTCACAGCCCAGGGGGTGGCTGTGCTGGGGGCTGCGTAGGAGGGGCAGGCTCACCTGTGAGTCGCGCCACTCATGCCTCAAGCTGGCATAGAGGATCAGCGACAGAACGCTCGATCTCCCTACGCACCACAGCCCAGACCGTTCGGAGGGTGATAGGTGGCCCTCCTCCACCCACGCTTGCACGGGGGGGGCGAGCCCCATCCCCTGCAGTGCTTCCACCTGAAGGTGGCACAGGGCCAATGGAGGAAGAGGTCCCAGGCTGGGCACCGGACCTGCTGGTGCCAGGTGCCATCGCCAGCTGAGGTGGGACAGATGGGTCTGCTGGGACTGGCCTTCCCATATGTTCTATGTTTAGGAGGATTTAATGAAAATATGGGTTAGTAACAGTCAACAGCATTCCCATTTAGTTATAACAGCATGCAGAAGTATTCCCATTAACCCAACACACCAGAGTTCCAACAGGTGAACAGCAAGCATGACGCATGCATATATAGAACAACAGTGGACATTACAACAGCATGCAGGTTTAACTGATGGCAACAGGCCACCAATATTGTGGTATTTGAACAGGGCGCATGCATCAAAATAAATGCAGATATTTATAAAGCAATAGGACATATGTCCCAACAAATGTTTTGAGATTAGACATACCCATCGAGGTGTGGAATTGCATTTTTATGCACATACAGTAGGATGGAAAATGATAGCTCCATTAACAACTTATATATCCTTCTAGTTTACACTACATTCCTATTAACTGCAGTTATATGTCCCCTACATGTATTATTACACTACCCAATTGTTCTTAAATTGGGAAATGGGTTTTGCTAGATCTTTACATACATGGGCTGTATCTGACATACAAACTGTCCGGGATGCAGATGTTACTGCTACATATTTTGTGAGTTGTTCAGACACACTACTGCTGAGATGGTACACTGACAGCTCTACTTTCCTATACTTATCTAGATATGTTTAGGTGAAATTATCAGTTATATATTAATGGCTCTCTACATTTCTGCCAGCACAATGACATTTCTGGTGAACACAATACCAAGCTACTCATGTGCCAGATTAACCTGTACATGCTGGGCATGAACCAACAGTTGAGGACTGTAAATATGCTTAAAAGCTTCTGGCACTCCCTTCATCCACTTTATATGGGCCTACCCAACTTGTATGTTAACAGCGCTTAATACAACAGTACTATTTCTATAATGCAAGAGTACAACAACATATCAAAGAAAATGACACAGACACACTCCAGGAATTATACCTTTATTAAAGACTTATAACACTTTTCTAGAAGCGCTCTCATTTATTTTATATAACAGTACACGCAGAATAATTATTAGAGAATTATTATACCTTTATTTATTGTGTTAAAACACTTTTTTCAGGCTCTCTCATTTATTTTACATAACAGTACAAGCTGGATAATTACTAACTTGCCTGATGGTGCAGCCTTAGCAGCCTATCTACATAGGCTTGCTGATTCGCAGCACAGACACCTACAGCTGTGAAGTCAATGAAGTGATATTGAGACATACCTATCTATAATATAGACTAGAATAGCAATTCTTACATACTTAATTCCATGGCTACTTAGTAGTGGGGCATTTTCCATCTCACGGGCCTCCTGGATCCACTGGTCCAGTTGACCCGCCTTGCATTTCTTCAGGTCTGCGTAGTGGTGTCTGACCTGCTCACCAGTCCAAGGGACACCTGTGGCACTGGTGAGTTCATGAGCTAGACGGTCCCAGGCTTCCGCTTTGAATTGGGTGCCCTTGTACTGGTCCCGCAGGAGTCTATCCTCATGATTATGGACAAGGAGCCAAACCATTACTTTTGACTCCTCAATGCCTCAACATTGCACTCGAAAATGAGAGCCCTCTCCAGCACCGGCCATTGCTGCCTGAAAATGGGAGCTACAACCAGTTATGGCAAGTATTCCCGCCTATGGAGCTTAAATATGCATCATTTCCCGCACTTATTTGTGATTGGCCAGTTTTGATAAAACTCAGCTGAAGGCACACCTGCTTAGCAATGAGTAAACTTCCATTGATATGTATGTGTGTGTTGAAAGTGCATGCTTATGAAAAGCTGTCATGGCTTAGTGGTTCAGTACTGTGATTATGGTGCACAGTATCCTGGGTTCAAGGCCTGTCATTTCTTTTTATTTTACTACTGGTCAGACCGGCTAGGAGGTGTGGCTGTGTTTAGCCGACTTTGCTCAACTTTGCCCAGTGTTGCTCTACGTTGCTCTATGGTGCTCTATGTTGCCTGACGTTGCGTTAGCGCATTGCGCAGCTACGCGCAAACATCTTCTGTTTGCGCTAGTTTGCGCAATGCGCAGCTCCACGCAAAGCTATTGCGCTAGTTAAAGCAGTGCTAAGCTATGAGCAATTATACTTAAATATGCTTAATACTGGTAAACTTTGCTTAGCAGTGCTTCACATTACTTAAGTTACGTTACTTATGCATTCATCAGTATGCATAACCATTTCACCTTCATATATATATATATATATATATATATATATTTATATATAATTCGTACGCTACTACATAGGCTATTTCAATGCTTTTTACTCAAATTTAAATGATAAATGTCAGGAATTATTTTTATATACAGATTTCCAACATAAAATGGAAAGGGGAGTGGTGGAACTCGAACCGGGAATGCCTCCTCTTTGTGCGAAGGCTCTACCACTACACTATTGCTATTTTGCTTAATTTGCATATAAGTTTCTTATTATCCTCTTCGATGTCTAAACTGCTAACTGTAGCTAAGCAATGGGCAAACCCGCGCAAACATGCGCAAATATGGGCAGCTATATCGAGAATAATAAAAAAAAATAAATAAAAGTTTTACATTTTATAATTGTACAGGGGTTTAGAATGTGGGGGAGTGTAGTGTTGGGTATGTACACATTTGAGTGGACTCGCTCATGTCAGTTGACATTTTCCAATTGAGAGACTTGCAGGGGCGTGGATTTTTGGACTGCCCGGCAGTCTGACATGCCCCCTGCACTCGTGCACGTTCCGTGTTAGCCTTAGAGTTGAGGATTCATGAATCCTGGGTATTGTTTATTATGTTTATGGCTATCACCCATTGCTTCAGTATACATGGCATATCTCTCAACTGTACAAATATTTGCAGAATGTCCAGATTTTTGCCTCATATTTTTGATCCATTTTTCCTAAAATTGTGGCTTTTTGACAAATTAGTGGCAAATCATTAAAGGCTGAAGTTGGAAAATAATGACAGACATTTGAGTTTCAGACTTCCTACCCTTCAGAAAATTCATACTAATGCAAAACGTGTTATTATATCAACTTTCTAAGTTAGTAAGAGCAATATTTAAAAATTGTTCCTATCTTTGAGCCTTTGTCCCACTTTCATTTATGGCTTTGTCCAGATTTCTTGCTCTAGGAGGCTGAGAGGTATGATACATAGTATTCCAGAGATGTCAGTTTTTGATAATGGAGCTTGTTTCACTAGTGTGGAATTTGCAAATTTATGAGAGGTAATAGAATTTGTTATGTAACTTCTGCTCCATTTCATGCATAATCTAATGGCCTGGCAGAGAAGACTATACAGACTTTGAGGTAAGGCATGAGGAAACTGAAAGGCGAGACTATGACAAAAAAACAAACAAAAATAAAAACAAAAAACAAACAAAAAAAGAACAGTCAAGTTAAGTTTCTTGTTTATCTGCAGAATTGGATCTCAGCTATAGCTTTGTTGACTGCAGAAATGCTCAAATCAGAATGAGCGAATCCAGAGTTGACTTTCATCTACCGCACTTTAAAACAAAAATCTGGAAAAAAAGTGCTTAGAAGCAGCCTTTTGATAAAAGCATCATGCTAATAAGTTTTGAACCATGAAAGGACATTTATGTGATGACTGCAGTTATAGTTTGAGATGGTGCCCCGGAATAATTGAGAGTTATCGACTTGTGTTTTATAATGTAGGCATAGGTAACAGTTTGTCTGTGTAGACTCATGTCAATCCATTCAAAGCCATATTCATAGAGATAGTACTGAAATGAGAACCTAAAAAAGACATGAAAGATAACTTAAGCAGCACAGAGTCTCCTACATTTATTACCAGAGACACTGCATACATCTGTGGAAGCTGCGTCTGATGAATCCTACATCTTTTGTAAGATAAATTACTGCACTGAACTGCACTGAATATCCTGTATAATCTCTCCTGAAGCATTGGAAACTTGCCTGAACTTGGATTCCACCTACCAGTCACAGTGAAAACAACCTTCTAAGACTGATAAAGTACGTGTATATCCAGCTACCTGTACTTTATACCACTACTTAGATTTTATGGTTCTGTCTTGCTAGGCCAGCTTCCCACCCAGAATAGCCAGCAGCCAACCTGCCCCTATTTTTCCCTTCTTGTTCTCTTTAGCTACCCTTTATCCAACCTTTTCTCTCTCTCTGATACTTCCTTACTCAAGATCTCCTCAGCCTGTTTCCCTGTAGGAGAACACTTAGCTGTACCTAAGCTACCATCCTCTAGGTGGCGCTATCTTTAGCTTTCTGCATTTCTATCCGTATACCAACTTCATTACCTTACTGCCCCAATCCTGCTTCTATGTTTTACTTTCACTGACCTACTCTATCACCTCTTCCACCCAAATCCCAGGGTACCTTTACATAACTCTTTACTTCCCTACTTTTCTCTCTCTAGCCTCATTACATACTTCCACATACTTACCCTCTGACATACTTGCAAACATTTCCTGCTTTACACATTGTCTTCCTCGACAGCACTCTCTCTTGTCTCTACTCGCTCCGTTAAGCCCTGGGCTCACTCCTCCCCTACCCTGCCCCAATTCCCACCCGCCCCAGTAGTCCTACCTTTATACTACTACTAGACACACCCTATCCTGTACTTACCAATCACACAACAAACATCACTAAACAACCCAAATCTCTCCCTTGAACACCACACCCACTAATTATCTAAACCTCCACCCCTATCTACTCATTCTACAACTACCTTTCTACATACCTTAAACTACATCATACTCCTTCCTAACCTCTATTCATACAAAATGGGTATACCAATCACATTTCCACAGCTTAAACAGCTCTTCAGCCTTTCACTTATATCTTCTCTTATAATTACTTACATCCTAACCTCTTATGAATACCCACTGAACTCTTTTTATTCATTCCCCTCTAAGTACACCAGTACTTCTATATCACCTCTCTCTCCTTCACTGTCCAACCTTAACACACAACCCAACTATCTACATGCTAAATACCATAGAATAGCTCACTTTAAGTTAAATAAATCAAAACACAAGAAAATATCAGACATCTTCTACTTACTCCATCAATCAAAATACCTTAGACTCCTCCACCTTCTGTTAGATGGAGACATTCATCCTAATCCAGGCCCACAGCATAATAAAACAAAAAACACAAAGTACTAGATAAAACTACATCTCTCTCACTTTCCATACCCAACAATTCTCTCTCTATTGCCCATCTCAATATAAGAAGTATTTGTAACAAAATTAGTCAAATCCATGCCCTCCTTGAAACCCATCAATTTGATATATTATGCTTAACTGAAACATGGCTAAAGCCATCAATCAAAGATAATGAAATTAGCCCACCTGGCTATAATATCATTAGACATGATCGTGCTACCAAAAAGGGGGAGGAGTAGCTATTCTCTACAAAACACAACTCCAAATTAGTACTTTGAATGTGACTTTTAACCTTGACAATAATGCTGAAATAATTAGCTCCAAACTCCAAGTCAATACTTCTAAAGCCATAAATATCATATGTGCATATCTCCCTCCTGGAAACAATATCAACACTCTCGAACCTATACTCAATTTTCTCTACCAACCTCCCTCAGGAAACACTAGTCTTAGGCGATTTTAACATCAATTGGTTTGCCTGTAACAGTACTAACCCCACCTCCCACATAAACCTATATGGCTTTAAACAACTCATTAGCAGTCCTACAAGAACTAATAAAACCAACAATAAGGAAACCATCCTAGACTGGATTCTTACTAATAATCCCCAACAAACCTATCAGTTAGGCACCCTTCCAGATGATCTAAGTGACCACTCACTAACTTATATCATTAGGCACAAATCAAACCTAGCCTTACCTACCACCTACAAAACACTACGATCAAAAAAACAATTCAACTCTGATCAGTTTCTTGCTGAACTAAGACAATGTAATTGGTCCCAACTAAAACACCTTCCACTTAATGATGCTGTTGAATACTTTAATTCTACATTCCTATCCATACTAGATAACCATGCCCCAAGTCGCACTATTAGAACCAAAGCTAAAACAGCACCCTGGCTAACTAACAATACTAAGCAAAAAATCACTCTTAGAAATAAATCCTGGAATAAATGGTTCCACTAAGAACCTAACAGACCAGCAGAATTTCAGAGAACTTAGAAATAGTACAAAAAGCCATCCTTGCAGACAAAAGAACTATTACTTTCAGCTACAACAAACTACAAAAAGAACCCAAAAATTTTGGGCTAGTATTAATAATCTTCTATCCCCAGGCCAGTCACTCACACCAAATCCCAGGACTCTAATCCAAACAATCCTAAACAAATAGCTAATGACTTCAACTCTTTCTTCACCAATACTATACAAACTCTAGCAAATCACCTACCTCCTGACATCTCTAAATTACCCACACATACTTTACACACTTCTCTTCCCCTTCTCCTTCAACCTGTATCTACCTCATTTATCTTATCCTTACTCCATAAACTGAAACCCACCACACCCTCTGCAGACAAACTTCCTGCAGAATTTCTGCAGTTAGGAGCTAAAGCCATTGCCTATCCCATCTCAATCCTGATAAACAGATCTATAAAGGAAGGAATTTGCCTTCCATTTGGAAGATATCTCACATCATCCCACTACACAAAGGGGGCAATTCTAATGACTTCTCTAATTTTCGTCCCATAGCATTGCTATCACCTATAGCCAAAATCATGGAAAAGTGTATCCATAAACAACTACTTAATCATCTTCTCCATAACAACCTACTAGCTAACAGTCAACATGGATTTAGACCTTCACACAGTACCACTACAGCATTACTCTCCTTTACTAATGCTATCAACCATAACCGTAACAACAATAATCTATCATCTTCTATCTTCATAGATCTTTCAAAAGCTTTCGACATGGTTAATCATAAACTCCTTCTGCACATACTAAAATCTCTTTCAATTCATCCTTCTTCCTTATCCTGGTTTACATCTTACCTAGAAAACCGTCAGCAGGCAGTACTTTGGAAAAACTCATTATCTAACCTCCTTCCTGTAGCTATAGGTGTGCCTCAAGGGTCTATCCTTGGCCGCTCCTATTCTCTATATTTATTAACGACCTCCAGTCAGCTATTCCAAACACTACCTGCATACAATATGCAGATGATTCCACTATAATCTGCACTGCTTCCTCTCAGACTGAACTCCTGTCACTTACCCAAGAAGCTTTTTCCACTGTTGAACACTGGTTCTCTGACGGTTGCCTACTCCTCAACCCCAAGAAAACAAAGTTACTATTGTTCTCACCTACCCACAAATCAAACTCTCTTAATTTCTCTATTACTTCCTCTGATAACACTCTAATTTCTCCTGATGCTACTACAAAACTATTAGGAATAACTATTGACAACAATCTCAGTTTTGATTCTCATATTAACAACACAATAAAAGTAATAAACAAAAGATTGGTTCCTTTATAGAATCAAACCATTCCTTACACCTGAAGCTCGGACCACCTTAGCTAGTTCTCACCTTATCTCTACCCTTCTATATGCTTCTACTATTTATACCAATCTCTCTAAAAATAACCTCAAGAAACTTGCGACATCTTACCATAATATTGCTCGATTTGCCACAGGATCCCTATTTAGAACTCATCACTGTCTTAACCTAAAACAACTTGGCTGGCTTGAACTTCCTAACAGGCTGATTTATCAACAGCTCTTAACTGCTCACAAAATTCTATACCAGCCTTCTAAAACACCAATTCTCTCTAACCTCATTACGCCTTATAATAACTTGAAACACCTACGTTCATCAAACAAACTAATGGCTAATATAACCATACCCAATAACTCTGCAGGTGATAGCCTTTTTTCTAACTCTGTTGGAAAAATATGGAACAAACTGCCATCTGATATCTCATCTTTAACTAGTCTTCCACTCTTTAAAAAACAGCTGAAAACACATCTCAATAAACACTGGCTCTGTTCCTGTAACAACCCAGATTAACCTTTCTTTTTCCTTTCCTCCTTAACTCCTCCTCACACAACATCCTATGGACATATGTAAAAAAAAAAAAAAAAAAAAAATTTTATTGTTAGAATCTGTATAGCAAATATCTACTAAACTTTGTTTATGTAATTTCCTGCGATGACTATGCCTGCTTGCATGTATATCACATGTTCTGACTCAATGTGTTATTATTTTTGACCTTATATTGACTGTTGCTGTGAATTATCTGTAATATCGTTGGAGCTTTTCTCCCCGGGCCTCCACTGAAAATGGACATATATCCAGCTGGACTAGCCCGGTCAACAAATGTAAAATAAATAAATAAATAAATAAATAAATAAAATAAAACTGACATTCTATGAAATCTTCAAGCATACTTAATGCTTGACTTCACATAGACATTCTATTTCTGAGAAGTGTACTGCTCTTTTGCTTGAAAGTAAATGTTAGACAGTGGTGAAACTCTTTTATTCATTTTATCTTACTTTATTTTTTGGGGGGAATTTCCACTGCATTAAGGGCCATTTTCACTGAAGGCTCAGAGAGAAAAACTGTACTGTAAACAGACAAGACAAGTAACAGGAATGGAATAATTAATATTAAATTAAAGAGAAGAGCTGTACATAATAAAACAGTAATCTTTTTCTCCTGGAAACAAAGAGAATATTCTTAGTGTGGCACTTTTATTAAGTTTAACTTGCTTGTTTATTGGCCTGGGTTGTATAATAACTCTCAGTGTTCACTTTTAATGTAGCATATCTACTTGTTATTTTCTAAGTGTAGTACTTAGTTTCAGTGTGCATTTTAAAATGCTGTTCTTGCCTATGGCAATATAGTATTATGGACACTTAATTTTGCTGCTGTTGTTTATAACAGTTTAGTAAAATGATTTTTGAGACAAACATACATTTGAGCTTCATTAAAAGTCCAGTAGTCTACACAGATATTACTAATAAAGTAATATATATATATATATATATATATATATATATATATAGTTTCCCTTTATAATCGCGAAATACTGAAATCTCAAATTTCAGTATTTTGTGACTATAAAGGCAAATTTTTAAAATGTCGAAAGTGCATAATCACGAATTCGAATATTTTGAATTTGCGGTTATGGCTTTACGTTACGTAGCGTGCGCTGTTTGGTTTGGATGTTGTCAGTGTAGTGTATGGATTTACGTGGAATCTAAGGTAAGTGAGTGTTTTGTAAGGGTTTTGGGTGGGAGTTTGAGTGTATGTGAGATTGTTTGTTAGTTGTATGTGTGGGTTAGGGTATTGAACGTATTGGATGTGTTGGTGTTTGTCTATGTGTGATGTGTGTGTGTGTGTGTGTGTGTGTGTGTGTGTGTGTGTGTGTGTGTGTATGTGTGTGTGTGTGTGTGTGTGTGTGTGTGTGTGTGTGTGTGTGTGTATGAGGGACTGTGGAATGTCTGGGTGTGAGTGTACTGTCTTTTACTGCTTGTGCAATCTCGGAGTTAGTATATATAAGTAGGGGTGTGTGGGGGGCATAGTGTAGGTATGTGGATGTGTGTTGTTTTGCTTTTGTATGTTTATTTGTTTTGTAGTGTGGGTGTTGTGGTTTATGTGTGGTGTGGTGTATGCTGTGTGTTCGGAATTTGTAGTTTTGGGATTGTGAAGGTTTGGTATTTGAAGGTTTCGCTTTTATGGTCACGAAATACTGAAATTCGAGATTTCAGTATTTCGCAATTATAAAGTGGAACCATATGTGTATGTATATATATATATATATATATATATATATATATATATATATATATATATATATATGTACATGTATATATATATATATATATATATATATATATATATGTCCCTATATTCACAGCTGCAGTATTCATTACTTATGGGATTCCCTGCTGTGAAGCCTGTCGTTCAGGCAGTCTAACAAAGTCTAGGGTTGCTTTAAGGTATGCTGAATGTCACTTACACACTCCTCACATAACATAGGGGATAAAGGTGATGTTCAAGTGTACCATTCTCAGAACTTCTTTGCCACCAGTCTGAACATTGTTTTTAACCATTGGTCTGTTTGCTTCTGTCCATTGTTTTCCATTTTTTTCTGTTTATTGGAATTCCAGTGATTCCTCCTGTTTGCTGTTTCCTCACAGTTGCAGATAACTACCCAGTCGGGGTTTTTGTTCTTTTATTCTTTTTTTTGTGCTGTTTGGGTGGTAAATGCCAGTGAGGGAGACAGATTCCCCATAAAGACTGCCACAATAAGTGCCTTTTTTGCCTAGGAGCTTCTCACGATTATACATTTTGTTCTATATGTCAGACATTTGTCCCAAAACCCCTTCATAGTAGGCTTTCTTCCCTTTCATTGTACCTTGAGAACCACTGTCTTAAGCTGCTTGCTAAAGATGTTTTGGATGGAACTTCCTGCCTGAGTGTCAGCCATGAGGGAAGAAGAAGGTGAAAAAGGTAAGACCGGAATCTTTCACTGTCCAGCCTCTGTCTGGGGTTTCTCCAGAAGTTATTATAAACCTGGAGACTTGACTGGTTGTGTTGTTGGATTCCTCTGCAATGTCAGATTTGGAGGCCATTGAGGATCTGGTGAGCAGCATGTCCAACTAGGCTTTGCGGGCTTTCCAGGGGAACCACAGTAGATTGTTTCCAAGGGGTCTAGGGGGGTTCTGGGTTCTACAGTTTCTTCTTAGGGAAGGAGTTCCTACTATGGTTGTGGAATGCCGTCCTGAGTCAGGACCCTCTCAGTTTTCTAGGATGGATGTCCCCTTAAAAAAGAAACAGAAAACTACACATGTTTCTGCTCCTAGGGATCCTCAAAGTGAGTGGCAGACCTTTACTCAGGGGTTATTTAATGCTTTATTGTCATTAAGGCCTCCTCAAGGGGTTTTGGTTCTTGCTTCTCCTTGGTCTTCTTCTCCACCTAAAAGGCCTAGGGTATTAAATTCTTCTGAGGAATAGTTGGATTCTGATGAAGAATCCCTTACTAATTCTACCCAGATTCCTTCTCCTTTAGACTATGGGTCTGAGCAGGAGGGCTGTAATAGTCCAGATACTCGTTCTGAAGAAATTTCCTTTGGGGACACAGTCTCTATGATGATGGATTTTTTTAAGTGGGATTGCGCCCAGGTTTCTGATATCCATAAGAGGTACTATGAGTTACTGCAGATGGAATTTCCTAAATCTGCAACTATTCCTCCTGTCTTGGCTGCTTTACTAGATATTTTTTTCTAATGCCTCTAAAACACCTGATTCTCTAACCCCTGCTCCCAAGAAGTTTTACAGGGTGCCCGAGGATTGTTTCTTTTTTTCAAATGTCCTGCTGCTGACCCCTTTTTGGGGTCTGTAGTCTTTGATAAACCACCTCAATTGTTTCCTTAATCCAAGTTACTGCTTTCAGACAAGGACAGCAGAATCGTGGACCAGCTGGGTAAGAAGGTTTATACTTCTGCTACCCTAGCTTTTAGGCTATTAATTATCAGGCCCATATAGCTAGGTATGGGTTGACTCTTCTTTCTCTGGCTTGTCAGCTTTTTTCTGATCTTGCAGACTCTGACAGTAAATCTTTTGCTCTTTCCTTGCTAGGGACTTCCTCTCAAGTAGTCTGTCATTCTATCAGATGTAGTTATGATGCAGTGGATACCTCTTCTAGTGCTGCTGCTTTTGGTTCAGTACTGAGGATGTATGCTTGGCTTAGGCTTCAACCTTTACCCGATGATATTAAGGCTAAGTTGCTGAATGCTCCTCTGGATCCTAAACTTTTGTTTGGGGAAGTGGCTGCTGGTTTGTTTAAGTTTTTTCAGGACAAGTGGAAGGCCTTACAGGAGCTTAAACATGTCTTTGTTTTTCCTGTGCCTAAATTTCAGAGAAACTGCCCTTCTAAGTCAGCCTTTGTTCGTAGGCAGTCTTCCTCTCCTACTAAAGGTAAAAAGGGTAGTAAACTGTCTCCTCCTGCTAAGGCCACTCAGATTGCAGGGATCCTAAAATCTTCCTTTCCTGACAAACCAGGTGCTGTCTTGACTATCCACCTGTTCCCAGCCACATTCCTCTTTCTCTTCGTCTTTCTGTTTCTCTTCCTATTTGGTTTGAATCTCCCAGGATTCTTGGGTTCTGTCAATCATTCGTCAGGGGTACTTCCTCCTTTTATCGGCATTCCTTGGGAACAACTTCCTTTTTTCCCAGACTTTATTTGAGATCTCTTGTCTCAGGGTACTATTCAAGAGATGCCTGTTTCCCAAAGAGGGAAGGGGTTTTATTCAAGAATGATTCTAGCGCCCAGAAAAGAAGGTACTAGCAGACTGATTCTAGATGTCTCTCATCTAAACACGTTTCTGAAGGTTCCTTCCTTTCAGATGCTGCCCCTTCAGACACTTCTTCCTCTCTTGCTACCTCAGGCGTTTCTGGTGTCTCTGCATCTCAAGGATTCTTATCTCCATATTCCTAGCCATCCTATTTTCAGGATGTTTTTGCATTTCTCTGTTGCTTCTTGGCATTTTCAGTTCTGTGCTTTGCCCCTTGGCATTTCTACTGCCCCAAGGATGTTCACCAAATGTCTTGCTCCTGTGATTGCTTTTTTGCAAGCTTCAAGGGATCCAAATATTTCCTTACTTGGATGACCTGCTGATTCAGGCATCCTCTCCAGAGGTCTTTTTGCAAAATCTTCATTTAACCATTTCTTTTCAAAGTCTGGGGTTCATGATAAACATCAAAAAGTATTCCCTGATTCCTTCTCAAGATCATGTCTTTCTGAGTTGCAGGATTCAGACGGTACCAATGCTGGCATCCCTGCCTCCTCCAAAGGCCTTAACTCTCATTTCTTACTTTTAAACTCTTCTTCTCCAGTCTGCATTACAGCCAGGGAATTTCTTAGAGCTCTGGAGTTCATGGCCTCCACCATTCTGATTCTTTCTCTGGCCAAACTTCACATGAGGAAGTTCCAGTGGTTTCTGAAGTTGGTGTGTCTTTGACATGCACATCCTCTAGACTTTACCGTTCCTCTTTTCCCTTGTCTCAAGAAGGAACATCTGTGGTGGATTCAGCAGCTGTCTCTGAATCCAGGGCTCCCTTTTTATCCTCCTCTTCCCTCTCAGGATCTGTTCACAGACGGTTCAGATGTGGGATGGGGAGCAAGGTTTGGCTCCCTGAAGGTTCATGGAGTGTGGTTACCTCGTCAGCAGAAGGAGCACATCAATGTCAAAGAGATGAGAGCTCTGATGCTGGCTCTTCAGGCCTTTCATCCTCTTTTCTCTCTGGGACCTCTCAGGGTATTCATGGACAATACCACAGTTATGTGGTATATCAACAAACAGGACCAAACAAGATCTTACCTTCTTTGCCAGCTGGCACTTCTGGTATGAGGCAACAAAGAAAAAGGGACCAAGTCAAAGGTTAACCTTCACTGTATAACAAACAGGAATAATGTCCACAAAAAAATGCAGTGAAGGAAACACTCAACCAACTTAGGAATACAATAAAACAAACTTTAATAGCTCACAAAGCTTTCGGACTGGATACACACTGAGGAAGGCTGTAGTTGTATTTCTGAGTTGGTAGAGGGTTTCCTTCACTGCATTTTCTTTTCTGGGTACTTCTGGTATGGGATCTGGCTATCAAGTATCAAGTGACTCTTTAGGCAGTTTATATCCCTTCCGGTCACAGCATTGTGGCAGACACTCTGAGCAGGTCCTTCACTCAATCCCACGAATGGATGCTTCACAGGGATGTGTTTCTGGGCATTGTTCACAAGTGGGGTACTCCTCAAGTAAATCTATATGCTTCCCCTCTGGACAATCAACTTTCTCTGCTTTGTGCCAGAGTCCCAGGTCCCCTGGTGTGGAAGGTGGATGCCCTCTCATTTTCTTGGAAGGGGATGTTTCTTTATGCATTACCCCCCCCCCCCTATTCCAAAAGTCCTGTTCAAGATTCAACAGGATGCTCCCAAAATCTTGTTGGTGACTCCCTTTTGGCCACAACAGCACTGGTTCCCTCTACTTCTGCATCTAGCCAAGGGCAATCATCACAAGTTACCTCACAGGGTGGATCTACTCATACAAGACAACGGATCTCTCATCTATCCTCACTTGTCCACGCTTTAGCTGACACTGTGGGTGATAGGTTTTGATCCCTCATAGACACCTTTTTTCTGAGGATGTGATGCAGGTCCTGCAGGAGGCCAGGAAACCTACTTCTAGGAAATCCTACTCATCTAAATGGAAGAGGTTTTCTATTTGGTGCCTTTCTTGTGATCTGGACCCACTTACTGTGGATGTTCCTTTGGTTCTCTTCTTATTTGTGTGAGTTTCGCAATGCTGGTTTGTCCTATTCTTCCATTAAGGCCTACTTATCAGCTCTTCCTGCTTGTCTGCCTTTAACTCCGCTGTTACCTTCTAGATTTGAGGCTATACAATTTTTTAAAGGCGTCCTTAATATTAGACCTCCCAGGAAGCCAATTCCTCTTCCCTGGGATCTTAATTTCATTCTGGAGAAATTGACTCAGGCTCCTTTTGAGCCTGCTGTTTCTGCTTCCTTGCAGTTTTGTTCTTGGAAGACAGTTCTTTTGTTAGCTCTTACTTGTGTCAGATGGGTGTCTGAGTTGTGAGCCCTTATAGCTTGTCCACCTTTTTTGATATTTTATGAGGACAGGCTGTCCTTACATACTAATCCTTCTTTTATGCCCAAGGTGGTTAATGAGTTGTCACTTAATTAGGCTATTAATTTGCCTACTTTTTTCCCTCTCTGCAGTCTGACAGTGAGAGGGTGCTGCATATCGTAAATGTGCATAGACAGCTCAGTTTTTATTTGGATAAGACTAAAGTTATCAGAAAATCTGATCAGTTGCTTGTTTCATTTCATCCTAGGTCTTTAGGACTTGCTGTTTCCAAGCAAACTATTTCTACTTGGATTTCAAAGACTATTTCTTTTTGTTACACTTTTCATGGTGAGATCCTTCATTCTTCTGTGAAAGCTCATTCTACTAGAGCTGTGGCTTTTTCTGTTGCTTTTTTCAAGGTTTCAGATACCAATTTTATTTTTGAAGCAGCTACCTGGACTTCTGTACATACCTTTACCGAACATTGCAAGTTGGATAGTATCTCCAGAGCTAGAGTTGGTTTTGCTAATGCCATTCTTCATGGCTTCTAAGGAGGCTCTACTGGTGCTTCCTCCTCCCAAGTTTCTTCGTGAGCTTTGACAGTCTCCCATAAGTAATGAATACTGCAGCAGTGAATGTAAGGACATAGTACAGTTGTGTAAAATCTTACCATAATGGTAGATGTCATTGCCTTCACTGCTGCAGTATTCACTCCCTCCCTCCACCCCCCTAGTCTTTTTTCCTTCCTGAATGTGCAGGTTCTCTTTGTTTTTTCTTGGACTGCTGTTCTTACTGGGGCAATCAGTTATGAGGATGGTACACTTTAATGTCACCATTATGCCCTATGCTACATGAGGAGTGTGTAGGTGACATTCAGCGTACCTTAAAACAATGGTAGACTTTGGTAGACTTTTCCGATGACAGGCTTCATGCCAAGAATCCCATAAGTAATGAATACTGCAGCAGTGAAGGCAAAGACATCTACTGTTATGGTAAGATTTTACACAACTGTACTATATATATATATATATATATATATATATATATATATATATATATATATATATATATATATATATATATATCTCAAGTTTTGCATGTGCTGTTTCTTTGAAATGTCCCATTCAGACTTGGTTTCATTAAGTATAGTCTTGTCTGACATGTCTGCTCAAGAACAGATCTGTGGGTGTCTGTCCTGTGATACATTTTGGAGTTGTTCTACACTGCAACAGAAAAAGCAAAATGTTATCTTTACTTACTAATGTGATATTTGCTAGCTTCTTCATCCTGCTTTGATGGTTTGTACAAATCATTCAGCTAACTAATTTTTTGCTGAATGCAGTTCTGGAACAAATTATTTCATTTTGCTTTTCAAAATGACACAATTCTTTTGGCTTTAAACTGGGCTCTGGTGTCAGTGACAATGTATTTAGATAAACAGTAAAAAGGTAATCTAATTGGTTGACTTACAGTAACTTAAGACATGATTTCGGGCATAAGTAATTCTATCTATTTTGAATATGCATCTCTACTATCATGAGTACATCATTGCTAATTATCATCATCATCATCATCACCATCAGAGGTGTAGATGGCTTTAGGAGCACCTGGGTACCCCATCTTGAACACCAGCATTTGTGTGTGCTTTCTATCTCTAAATCAAAAAAAAACAAAAAAATCCTTGTTTTCCCGCCTCTCCTCGACTAGTTTAGACCAGTATACAGGCTTTGCTGTATTCTGGGCTGTGGTGTAGTTCCTGTGTTGTCCATTGCCTTACTTGGATAGAAGGAAGTTTCTTTGCTCACCAGTGGGAGTGGGGAGCCTTGAGCAGCCTATCTGTCCCTGAAGGAGTGACCTCAGCACAAGAGCTTGTAGTAATTGGTTGTTTTGGACCATTTCTAGCTCTTTTGAAGTTCCTGTTTAAAATCCGCCTCTGAGCGTTTTTTTCTGGCTATACTACTCAGAAACAGCTCCTCGTGGTCCTGCAGAGTGGTCTTAGCAGCAGAGAACTGAGAAAGCAATTACTTTTCTGATTTAAGTATTTTTTGCTGTTTTTTACCTGAAATACCTTCTCTTGCTTACTTTGAACAAGCTTAAACTGTTTTTTAACTGTTTGTTGCATTATATATTATCTGCACTTAAAGTTTCATTTAGTCGAAAATTGGTCGAAAGTTGTTTGTTTGTTTGTTAATTTAACTGTTGAGGCTGCCCACTAAAGTGTGCTAGCCTGTGTAACTGATTTATTACTGTTTCCTGCATTTCTGTCTGCTTTCTATCTCTAAAGCAAAAAAAAAACAAAAAAAATCCTTGTTTTCCCGCCTCTCCTTGAGTAGTTTAGACCAGTATACAGGCTTTGCTGTATTCTGGGCTGTGGTGTAGTTCCTGTGTTGTCCATTGCCTTACTTGGATAGAAGGAAGTTTCTTTGCTCACCAGTGGGAGTGGGGAGCCTTGAGCAGCCTATCTGTCCCTGAAGGAGTGCCCTCAGCACAAGAGCTTGCAGTAATTGGTTGTTTTGGACCATTTCTAGCTCTTTTGAAGTTCCCTGTTTAAAATCCGCCTCTGAGCGTTTTTTCTGGCTATACTACTCAGGAACAGCTCCTCGTGGTCCTGCAGAGTGGTCTTAGCAGCAGAGAACTGAGAAAAGCGACTACTCTCCTGATTTAAGTATTTTTTTTGCTGTTTTTTTCCTGAAATACCTTCTCTTGCTTACTTTGAACAAGCTTAAACTGTTTTTTAACTGTTTGTTGCATTATATATTATCTGCACTTAAAGTTTCATTTAGTCGAAAATTGGTCGAAAGTTGTTTGTTTGTTTGTTAATTTAACTGTTGAGGCTGCCCACTAAAGTGTGCTAACCTGTGTAACTGATTTATTACTGTTTCCTGCATTTCTGTGTGCTTTCTATCTCTAAAACAAAAAAAAAAAAAAAAAAAAATATCCTTGATTTCCCGCCTCTCCTCGACTAGTTTAGACCAGTATACAGGCTTTGCTGTATTCTGGGCTGTGGTGTAGTTCCTGTGTTGTCCATTGCCTTACTTGGATAGAAGGAAGTTTCTTTGCTCACCAGTGGGAGTGGGGAGCCTTGAGCAGCCTATCTGTCCCTGAAGGAGTGACCTCAGCACAAGAGCTTGTAGTAATTGGTTGTTTTGGACCATTTCTAGCTCTTTTGAAGTTCCCTGTTTAAAATCCGTGTTTGCACGGCTTTGCGCGCTTGTGCACATCGCAGCACCGGTTAAACAAGGTTAAACTTTTTGTGGCTCCGCCAAGTCTGCTCTTCAAATTTTCCCTTAAGAAAGCTCTACTCTTATAATAATCAATCTACTCGCTTTATTATAAGCCTAGCACTTGTTCTCAAAACCTCTCTTCTAAGTAAGCACTCGCTAACTAAAGTAAGCACTACATCCACCTACCACCCCTGTGAGTACCCACTTCCCTTAAAGGCACAGCACTCCCTTATAATATTCTAGCATGTCGAGTGGTAGATTACTAGCATCCTCTCCGGTTCAGCTGGTTAATCTGGGAAACTTGAGACAATGCTACAATTGTCTCATGTACACAGACAACCCTCTCCTCCTCCCAACAAACACAAATACATGTGAGAGATGCAACTATATAGCCAAACTGGAGGCTGAACTCTCTCAACTCAGGACTGGCAAGACCAGACAGGAGGAGAAGGTAACCACACACACACCAAACACAGTCCCACATAGACCTACCACAACTGCAAACCAAACACATAATAACACAAAGACATACTCGGAGGCTCTAACAAAAAACTTACCAAAAGAACAGAGGCTCCCAAAGCAGACACCTTAAAATCCACCACCTCAAAACATAACACATGCAACACATACTTCAATAAATCAGTGTGTCAAACAATCCCAGCTCTTAAGGCCAAACACCATGCCTGATACACTAGTAATAGGTGACTCTATAGTCAGACACACTGATGTTCCGCTTACCAGGCTGAACAAGGAGAGGGTAATGGTGAGCTGCCTATCTGGAGCTAGGATCCGCCACATAACACACGCACTCAGGTCACTCCAAAGCAAGTACAAATATGACTCCGTCATTGTCCATGCCGGTGTGAATGACCTGAGACGTACCTCCCTGGACTACATGAAAAGAGACATAGAGGAGCTCTCTGATTATGTAGCCTGGGCTGGTATGACCCTGACCCTGAGCAGCATCTTGCCCTCACCAAGAATGATGCCACAATACAAAGACAAGATGATCAGCTTTAATAATTGGCTCAAATACTGGTGTCATTCTAGGGGGATCCAATGTCTGTCTGCTTGGGATGACATGCTGGACAAGCCACGCTGCTTCACAAGGAACGGCTTGCATCTGTCACCACTGGGCTTCTGGATATTGGCTAAGGCTCTTGCCACCCCCATAGTGCCTTTTTTAGGCAAAGCTCAAAAGACAAACCCATCTTCTTAGAAAACAAAAATGGAAAAAAATTAAGGGTAATGCTGCTCAACGCCAGAAGTCTAAATCTCAAGATGCAGGCTCGCGAAGCACTCCTCAGAATGGAGAACATCGATGTCTGTGCAGTAACTGAAACCTGGTTCAAGGCTCCTGAGAGCACCCCAGCACTACCAGGCTATACCTCGTATCATGCTTTTCGGCCCCAAAACTCGGGCCAAACCAAAAAGGGAGGGGGAGTGTCCATATTCATCAAGGACACCCACACCTCCAGGTTAGTGGCAACACATGATGCATCAGAGACCATCCAGGTGCAACTAACCGTAGGCAAAACTGCTATACAACTGGTAGCATGTTACAGGCCACCCTCCTAATCTCAGGAACCCCATTCAGCCTTCCTGAAGACATTGGAGGATATGAATGTCTCACCAAACACCATCATATTGGGAGACTTCAACTACCCTAACATAGACTGGGTGCATTATTCTAGCCCAAACACCCTAGACCAAAGGTTCCTGGAATTCATAAATTCAAATGCAATGGAACAGCTAGTCACCTCTCCCACAAGGGGAGATAATATACTAGACCTGATCATCAAAAACATGGGGACAAAGTGCTCCACACCGGAAGTATACCCCTCATTAGTGAGATCTGACCACAAACTAATCACCCTGGATATACATATCCCACCTCCACCCCCAACACAAAAGACTACAGTGAAAAACTTCTCAAAAGCCGACTTTACACTTCTTAAAACTGAGATGGTATCCTTTAAGCCTACTGGGCCAGTGGAAACCACATCCCACAATGCAGAATCCTTCACAAATGCTTTCTACAGACATCTCCAAGAATGCATGGATCATGCAATCCCAAATAAAACCAAGACCCTCTCCACTAAGGGCAGGTGTCCTGTCTGGTGGACCCCAGCCATAAACAAACTGTATAGCAAAAGAAGGAAGCTACTGCACGACAGAGCAAAATCTCATAAAGAGAAGGCATCTCTGACCAGCACTAGTAGAAAGCTACGTTCTCTCATAAAAACATCCAAGGCCAACTTTGAGAGAAAAATCGCTATGGACACTAAAGATAACCACAAGGCCTTCTTCTGCTATGTTAGAAACCTGGGTGGAAACCCTCAGATATGTTCAGAGTTAGTTCAAAATAACAAAAAATACACTGAACCCACAGATATTGCCAACATCCTGGCAGACAGGTTCAGTGCAAATTTCTCCCCTCCCTCACCCCCAAAAGAAGAAATACTTATCCCAGCTGAATGTAACCTCCCTGTCATCTCAGATGTCCAGGTGAGAACCGCCCTCAGCAAAGCTAAAAACACAGCATCAATGGGACCTGTCGGTATCCCGGGTTGCGTGCTATGTGAACTCCAAGAGGAGCTAAACCCGCACATAAAAATGCTATTTAACCTTAGCCTTACTACAGGATATGTACCCGAACACTGGCGTAAAGCAACAGTAGTCCCACTCCACAAAGGAGGCACCTCTACAGACCCTGGTAACTACCGCCCCATAAGCTTAACCAGCCTGGTCTGCAAAGCTATGGAAAGAATCATTATGGAACTCATAAACAGAGACATTGGGGACTTACAGACACTTGATCCTACCCAGTTCGGCTTTGTAAAGGGCAGATCCTGCCTTTTGAACCTAGTTGACTTTTTCAAAACAGTCACTAGAGCCATTGACGAGGGCAAGGCAGTCCATACAGCCTACCTGGACTTGGCTAAAGCTTTCGACACAATACCCCACTCTGGCATCATAGACAAGCTCAACAGCTTAAATGTAAATCCATATGTCACAAGATGGGTTGCAAACTGGCTAAAGGATAGAACCCATAAAGTCAAAATCGCTGGAGCCATGTCAGACTCAAAGCCAGTCACAAGTGGTGTCCCACAGGGCTCTGTCCTGGGACCCCTCTTGTTCGGCATTTTTTTCTCAGATGTGAAAGCAAACATGGGAGGGTTGTGGCTGACAAAGTTCACAGATGACTGCAAACTAGGCGTCATAGTCGATACACCAGCTGACACATACATCCTACAGAAAGGCCTCATTGAAACGGACAACTGGTGCTGGAGTCATGGCCTTAAACTAAATGCCAAAAAATGTATAGTCATCCCCTTTGGGAAAAACAAAGTACCCACAAATTATCACATAGACAGTAACCCACTGAGTATGGAAAAAGTAATCAGAGACCTGAGGACCCAAGTCGATAGTGACCTCTCATTTGACACCCACGTTGCCAAAGTGGTTAGAAAGACTTTCTGCCTTGCCCACCTTATCATGAAGGGATTCACATCCAGATCAAAGGAGGTCATTGTACCCCTATACTCCTCCCTTATTAGGCCCATGATTGAGTACAATGCCCCATTTGGTATGTACCTCACCCGGCACTTGCAACAGTTAGAGAGACCCCAGAAGTACCTCACCAAGAGGATCAAGGGTCTCCAACATATGTCATATGCTGCCAGACTAAAGAAACTCCAGCTCTATTCAGTAGCATACCGCCTACTCAGAGGTGATCTGTGCCTGATGTACAAGGCCATGTCCAATCAGGAATTGATGGACATGCTCCAACTCAAAAAATCCAAATCCATCAGAACCATGAGAGCTAAAGATTTAAACCTCAGCACAAATATGAATAGGACATGCTGGAGGGACAGATTCATAACTCAGAGGCTTCCCATACTCTGGAACAGAATCCCAGTTCATGTTAGGCAGACCCCCTCACTGACTCTCTTCAAGAGAAATCTTGACGAGTGGATGGGAGATCGTAGGTTTACCACAGGGGTCATCTCTGTGTCACTACTAGACAGAGGCACAGTAAAATAATTCTATTATGTAAGGGGGTCTTCACTGTGTCACTACTAGACAGAGGCACAGTATTCTAAATCTATTCTGTATACTTTTGTACCATTACATGGGGTGGCGAAAGCCACATCACTATGGCTAGGCTTATAAATGCCTCAGGGCAGATAGCCTAGTACTAAACTATGAAACTATGAAACCAGGTGGCTAGTTAAATGCCGCCTCCTTCATGCCTCAGCTCTTCATGAGAAGAGCATGAAAAGGTCCACTTGCTCTACTGGCATGCCTGATACATGCCTCCTCCAACCTGCTGCTGCTCAAGGGAATAGCAGTAAACAAAGGTCCACTTGCTCTACTGGCTTTGGTGTGCCAAATACATGCCTGCTCCCACTTGCTACTCTTTAAGGAAAAAGCTAAAAAAAAATGCAATCAGGTATCTATGACTCCTGAAATACAGCTGACAATCAGGCTCCATTTCTACACCCTACCACCAACCCTCCTTCCTCAGATTTTAGTAAAAAAATATATTTTTTTTCTTTAAAACTGTGACAGACTGCTTGCTACAGTGTATATCCCACATGGAGCTTGTTGAAAAAAAGAGCAATATTTTTTTGTTTACTTTTAAACTGTATCAAACTGCTTGCTACAAATTCAGCAATTGCAAGCAATTACTACACTTTAGACTATACATGGAGCACTGCTGCAGCCTGGTTATACTTCAAGAAGAAAAAAGAAAAAAGAAAAAAAATCTTTACTTTTAAACTGTAGTGTAGATCAATATGTATGTATACTTTTAAGAAGCTTTCTAGGGGCTTGCAAACGTGTATAAATACTGAGCATGTGTGAGCCTGACTGCCATTTTGTAGTAAGCTGTTGAGGTGTAAGCATGTATGTCTGTGTAGTCTTTCATTTAATCAGTTTGTTTATATTTTGTACTGCTGCTATCCATCCTGATAGGTTTCTATGTAATAAAGCACGTAAACAAACTACCCCACCTGTTTGTCTTCAATGGCGAATCAAGACGACTGATATGGTGTCAGAATGGGATCCAGAAATTCAGATTCCAGACAGAGAAGGCACTCAGTTAAAAGGTGGAGGAATATACAAGAGGAATGGATCATCCCTACCCTACTGCACATATTATATGCAAAAACAGGTCAGAAACATATTTCAGGTATCAAAGCTTCTTTAAATGATTTCTTATTTGCAAAATATAAAATGAAGCAAACAAAATGTATGAAACTGCGACATATTCCCCAGGATTCATGAAGCTTGCACCAGGCGCAGGCGTAGTGACAGCGATTTAACACCAAATATGGCCACCGAGTGATTCAGGTATGAGCTGTTTCCACGTGCACTACCAGCATACACCACAGCTGTGCAGCTCCCGGTGCATGTATGCTAATTACCCCATGCGCAGCAATGTAGCATGCAAATGAAGGTATGTAGCGATTCATGAAGTGGTGCAGGTGTAGTGTAAGCATGCAGAAATGTAAACTGAAAAAAACGGTTTACATTTTTTCAAACATAAAATCAGAGCCATGACATCGGACCAAACTCACGTATTATACTGTTAATATATGCCAATGGCTAAATATATAGCCATTGGCATAAAAAAACATGCACAACACATAAAAAAGAACATTTATTGCCATGGCCACACGAATGCAAAGTAAAATCGTAGTGCATCGGTGCACAAATGGGATCACAATGAAATATATTTATATGCAATCAAACTGCAATGTAACACATTTCATGAATTCCCCATAATAATCAATGGCATGCATGCTACACCACAACCATGGCGCAAGGGTTGTTAAGGGTCTGTGACAGTGTTCTGCGTGGTAACTAGGAATTAGTAGTCAATGCCATGCAAATGAGACAAGTAATACTGAATCGCAAGCTCTCCACCGGCGTAAGGATGTACCTCACAGCGTAGTGGTACAACACCGAGGTGTGGCCTGGAGATAAAGATGACATCAAGAGAGGGGTGCGCCACCTTAGCTGTAAGCACATTGGAGCATTGCTAATCCAGCTTGCCTGTTGCTAAGCAAAGCCGCAGGATAGGGGCGTGGAAGTAGCCATAGCTTTGCTTAGCTGACAGCACACAAGGTAACCAAAAGTGCATGTGAACGTGGGTGAAAACACGCTCAAAACTCGGTAAACGGCAGTGTGCGGCACACACCACAGCTGAAACAGGAAGGATACGTTAAGACAATAAGGAAATGCTGCAACATGGTAATTGGAGTACAAATGAGTAATTAACACCTAGGAACCCACAGTGGGCCATTGACAACTGCTAACAAGACTGCTAGCAGCTACCAGCAGAACAGGAAAGGGGAAGTGCCGTACTGCAAAGAAAAGAAAACTGTCACAGCAGAAGAAAGCAAACTTGCAGTAGATCAGCTACATAACACATTTCGCTACACAAGCCTGGGTTGGGAAAGTACAAAACAAGAAAGCCGGCAGCTGGATGCATGCCTGACAATGGGAGGGGAATCGGGTTGAAAAGTGAAGTAAAGGGCAATAGATGAATCATGGCAGTCAAGCGTAATTCAACACCAAAGGCCCCACAATAGCAGTTCTTGCTGTAAAACCCATAATTAAGATACTCTGTGGCTGGAATTGCACATGCACACCCAATTACACCAGCAGCATCCATTACACAATAGTATAAAGTATGAAAACACCTCACACACACTTGTGTATTCCCAGACACTCTGCACCATTGGTGTATACAGATGGGGAACTTTTAATATGTACATGTTAGGGGCTGCCATAGTTTTGATTCACCAGCATGTGTTGGAGACTGACGGTGGTGTGGAGGATGATGCTGACAACCATCTCAGGCACCAGAGGAGGAGAAGAGTGTTCAGACCCAGGGTAACCTGCCAGGGACTACATGATCTGGAGATAGTAGAGCATTACAGGGTGGACAGGGACACCATATAGCAACTTGTTGAGCTGTCCCAGCCACGCCTCAGAGACAGAAATAACAGAGGGGAACCCATCCCAGTAGACACAAAGGTATGTGTAAGCTTGAGAATACTAGCCACAGGTACCTTTCAAAGGCCAACTGGGGATATCATGGGGATCTCACAGGCATCAGCATCCAGGGTACTCCACCAGTTCCTGGATGCCATGTTACCACATGCCGATGAGCACATATACTTCCCCCGAACGCAGGAGGAGTTGGCCAGCAATATGCATCTCTTCCACCATGTGGCAGACTATCTGAAGGTACTGGGTGCAATAGACTGCATGCACACACACATCAAGTCACCACCCGGTGAGCAGGGTAGGCGCTACATAAACCACAAGGAATACCTCTCCATCAACTGCCAGGTCATGTGCAATGCCCAGGGCATTATCATGGATGTGTGTGCTGGCAGCCCTGGAAGCTATCATGACTCCCACATCTGGCATGTCTCACAGCTGTATCAGGTATTTTCCAGGGGGGACATCCCATATGGCCACCTGGTGGGGGATGCTGACTATGCACTGGAACCGTAGATGATGACACCCATCAGAAATCCACACACACCCATGCAAGAACGCCATAATGAGGCACACACAGAAACCAGAATCATCATAGAGCATGTGTTTGGGATGCCGAAATCATGGTTCCGTTGCTTGGACATATCTGCTGGAGCCTTGCAGTACTCTCCAGGCACGTGTGCCCACATCTTCATAGTATGTGCCATGCTACACAATATGATCCTGCAGAAACAGCTGCAGCAGGGACAGAATGGTGAAGGCCCTCACAGCCCACCACCATTGCTAAGGACCCCACAGGCACAGAGGTACTCAGACCATGAACACCCTGTGCCAGCCCCAGTAGGCAGACGGAGGTGTGCCCAGTACACCTATGCCTTGGCAAAGAGGGAACGTATAGCACACACACTTACAGTGTAGGCACCTATGGACTGACACCCTTCTCCACCTGCACACACAGTAATCATGGATGGCACACACACACGACCACCTGTAAATTGTCATGTATAGGTGGTCTACTGTGTGCATCCTACATAGGCAGCCCTCAACTATTGTATGCACAACTGCCATTGGCACAAGGTAAGTCAATACCTGAACAGTAAATTAATCTATCATGTGTCGATACTGTATGTATAGGTTCATAGGTACATAGGTAGGTACATGCCTAACTGCACGAGGCCATTCATAAGCTTAGCCAAAATGTGCCTGCTGTTGGCACCCCATTGATTAACTAACTGTCCCTCTGTGGAACAGAGCCAATTGCGGGATCCCTGGGGTGTATCCACTGTTCCCCACCCACTCTGCAAGGAATCCCTGGAGTGTTAGTGAGGGGCTCCATATAATGTAATCAGGGATTTAGTTCCAAATCATGGGGAGTACCCGTGACAGGAATCTGTCACTCCAGCATCTTCCATTCATGGTTGTGGCAAGGTGTAGGTCATTACAGTGTGTGGCTCACTGTGACATGGATTCCCATAGGTGGAGCATATCCATTAAGCCTGACTTGGACACAGCTTTGTTGGCCAGCAAATATCATCTCTGAGTAAATGAGATGCCACTGAGTAATGCAAGAGTTTATGCAGTCTGGCAGCATAGGACACATGTCTGAGGGCATTATCCCTCTTGGCGAGGTACGTTCATGGCCCTTCCAGCTGTTGGATGTGTCTTATGAGGTACATCCAAAATGGGTTATCATACTCAATGATGGGATTGATGAGTGATGAGTAAAGGGGCACAATAACCTCAGTCTGTTTAGATGTGAACCCTTAAGTAATCAGATGGCTTACTTAGATGGATGTCCTAACTACTTTGCAGATATGATTGTCAAAGGACAGATCACTATGTAATGTAGTCCCCACATACCCATTACGTCATCTGAATTATACTGTCTGCCACTCATGTGTTAATATGTGTGTGTGTAGTTTCCAAAAATGGAATGACCATGCAGTATGTGGCTATTAGCTGGAGGCCATGACTCTGACACCCTGTTTTGGTCTATGTGAGGCCCCTTGAAGGACATCTGTGACAGCTGGACTGTCTGTTATGGCTCCCAGTCTGCAGTAATTGCTAAATGCGGTCTGCTGTAGTCCACCTGTGTTAGCCCATTCCTCTGAGAAGTATATGACAAACAGTAGGGGTCCCAGGACTGAGTCCTGTGGAACACCAGTTGTGACTGGTCAAGAGTTGGACCTGGAGGCTGCTAGGCTTACCGTGTGGGTTCTGTGTGTAATCCTGTTGGCAAACCAACCTGAGATGTATGGGTGTATGTACTGGCTGGTGAGTGTAGAAATAATACCTGAGTGGGGAATGGTGTCAAAACCCTTGGCAAGGTCCAGGTAGTATGTGTGAACTACCACACCTCACACCTAAAGTCTAGATGACTGTAAGATGTCAAACAGGTTCAGTAGGCATGATCTGCACTCAATCAAGCTGACCTGTGTTGGGTCAAGTGACTGGAGGTTACCATTGTCTATGTTAATGAGTGCCATGAGGATGCGCTCCATAGCCATGCAGATCAAGCTACTCAGGCTTATGGGGTGGTAGTTACCATGGTCAGTTGTGTCACCACCTTGGTGGAGAGGAATAGCTGTTGCCATGTGCCATTGACTGGCCATGTAGCCTGTGTAGAGGCTGATGTTGAATTGCTATATTTGGCGGGGGGGGGGGGTCACTTTGTCTTGTAGTGTCTGCAGGATGCAGTCTGAGACACCATCTGCCTCCACTGACGCTCTGTCGTGCCATTTGAAAGGGCTATTACCACCTGTATGTCTCAGATGTCTGGGATACTGTACATTTTGGGTATTGTTGTGGGCCCTGTAGGGGGTGAAGCTTGCTCTGAATGTATCATCAAGTGTGTTGGTGATATCAGTAGGGTCAGTATATTCAGTGCAATATTGCACCAGCACAGTGCAAATCTGTGTGTTACTGCTTAGATCCTTGACATAGCCAAAGAAGCCTTTGTGGTCATATTCTGAATCCATGCCTATTTACCTGTGTATCTCAGCCTTGGATGATTACATGAGTAACATAAGTATCTTGCTAATACTGGTCACGGATGTCTGCATGTCTTGGGATTTGCTGTTGTTCTGGATTACTATCCTACTTCTGTTGTATAGCCTGTATAATGCAGGGGTCAGCAGACTGGTGTCCTCGTGTAGGAATAGTGAGTCCTGGTTTACCATTGATGGCACGACCCATACATCTTTGTAGGTGCTTATAGATTGCATTTGTAATTCTGTCTGTATCTTGAGCAGTGTTCTCCCTGAGCGTGGGGGCTGTGAACCCTCCCACCTCTGTCATTAGTATTGTGAATTTAGCTGTAGGAAAGGTATTCACTGTGTGTTCCTTGGGTGGGGGAGATGGTTGGGAGTGGAAATCATCAGTGAATAGTTCATGGTCAGATCTAAACAGTGACCAGTTTACCTCTGATGTAGTGCACCTGTTGCACATGTCAGTGATTACCACTTCCAGTAGGTTTTCACCTCTTGTTAGTCCGTCTACCAACTGATACAGACCATATGAGATGACAAATCCCAAGAAGTGCTTGGCCTGGAAGTGAATACTCGAGTAGGTTATCCAGTTAAGTGTAGGGTAGCCGACATTGACCAATAACAGGGTGTCTGGTAGGACTGTCATGTTTACCACTGTCTCCAGATAGTTGTAGTGGTGCTCCTGGGTCATGGAAGGTTATCTGTAGCAGCTCACAGTTTGCATTGTAGTCATGGCCAACGTTAGTTGAACATGGATGATTACAGAGTATCATGCTGCCCTACTAACTTGAAGGTGTAGGTATCCCTGATGAATATGGATACACCCCCTCCATATCTGTGCCAGTCCATGTTCAGTGGCTGAAATGTGTGTTATGGATTGTAGTCTGGTAGTGCCGGTGTGCTCACAGGAGCCTTATACAGGTCCCAGTCACAGAACGGATGTAGATGTTGTCCATACTGAGGGGTGCTGTGAGTGCGTGCATGTTGTGAGTACTACCCCAGGTGGTGAGTAGCCTAACCCTCATTGATTCCGCTATTGTGCCATTCACGGAGGTGAGATTCACCTCTGAGACCCACCTAAAGATGGCACCATGGGGGCACCAATAGCCTTGCCCAGCATTCCACCGCCTTAGGCTGGCACATGCAAGTTGGCATGGCATTGTTGCAGGCATGTATCCCATCTGTGCTTGTGTCCCATCTTTCCTGTAGGTAACCTACTGGTAAGCAATTCAAAGCCTGAAACCTATACAAGTCCACTAGCTTCCAAGATAGGCTTTTGGAGTGATTATGTATCAGTAGTCTGTATGCTATTGCTGTACTTAACTGTTGTCTGACTACATGTTGATTTTACACTGTATATTGTGATCAGAAAACTCTGTATAATCACATATGATGTTGGAGATGGCCTGCACTGTAGAGGTTCACAGATAGGTAGTAGGCTATCTGCCCAAGGGCATTTAGAAGCATAGCAGCAGTGTGGTGGCTTTATCTGCACCATTGATGAAGTAACTGAGCCTCTGTCAAGCATAGCCAATGAAGTGATTCCAGGCAGAGTTGCTGGAAGCTGTTGAAGACTGGGGTGCTGTGGGGTGATAGGGGCACATAGTGATCTCAAAAGGCCATGTTAACATGACAACCCAACAGCATTCAATTTCCCCAACAGGTCTTGCAGCTATAAAACTGGAGTGGCTCCCCCACACCCTGGCTGAATGTTTTTGGGACACATGATCCCAGGGGTGTATAAACTGTTGCCCAGTCACACATCAAGGTTGCCCCTGAAGTGTGCCAGTGAGGGGCTATGCCAAATGTAGTTAGGATGTTAATGTATAGTCTCAATTCATGTGTTATGTCTGTATTTCGAGAAGCTCACTGGGTGTGGGTGGCTCCGCCTGTTGTGTAGCCAAGCTTACACATAGGGTTCATGGACATAAGAAATAGGCAGAAGGAACGTTAATGTCAATAGTGTAATGGCTACAGCATTTACATAATATCTGTGCAGTCGTGGTTACAATCCCAATAAAGTCAGAGATGTTTTACATGTTACATAGTATACCTTAACCACAGCTTGCATGTATAGGTAGTATTCCACAGAATAATAAACATTTGGAACACACATAAACCCATGTGTGCTGGAGAGTACAGTTAACAGACAATGTAGTGTTATGTAAGCACATAGCGAGATGTTATGTCACTGAAATGTATATATCCTGAGTAGTTAGCAGAAGTGGCCATATTTGCATGCACAGGTTGTAGGATGTAAAGTTTGTTTACCTGTGTACAACCACTGGTATAATGTCACACAAGCACCTTTAAACCTGTGTACAACTGCATAAATTAGCCTTATTCTGTAGTAAAACATGTCTAATACATTGCAGGTGTTGAACCCTGGACCATGCACACCATAGTCATGGGACCTAACACTAAGCGACCTAAGCTGTATACATGGTAAGTGGTCATTAGACTACACCTTATACTACAGGCATTTCACAGTACAGACCATCAATGGGACAGTCACTTTGTGTACATATATACAGTACATTGTAATGTACTGTAATGTGTGAATCAACATATACAAGTCTACATATGTATAAGTGTTACAAATTAGTACTACATATATCTACATATATATATATATATATATATATATATATATATATATATATATATATATATATATATATATATATATATATGCATGCATGTCACTGATGTGTGCACATAGATAGAAATATGTATATATATATATATATATATATATATATATATATATATATATGTATATCTATATACAGTAACATCTATAGCCATATATATATAAAAACATCTATGAACACACGTTGTGACACAGGTGCATTCCAAAGGATTGTGTGGAAATAGGACAAACTGCCATGTACCCAATGAAACGTGTATGCTATATATATATATACATATATATATATATATATATATATAAATCAACATATATATATATATATATATATATATATATATATATATATATATATATAAAGAGAGAGAGAGAGAGGGAGAGTGAGAGATATATGTCGCTATATAGGGATATACATATATATGTAGATATATAGATAGGTTAACAACATCTACACAACCATGGAGGTACATATAAATTGGATACCTACCAAATACCAAATGCTTGACATACCGACGTGCTTAATCACGAGGCTTAAAGACCGAAAGACCACAGTACCGAAACACCAGAAGCATGAGTATTAAAATTCCGATGTTAAGGGACATTTAGTTAGTGCTTCTGGTGTTGCGGGTCAGGTAGGTTACTGTGTGTAAGTGTGTTTCTGAGGGCTGTAGTGTGTGTAAGTGTGTGTTCTGAATGTGGTGTGTGTTTCTGGGGGACTGTAATGTGTGGGTGTGGGTTTGCTTTGTGTGTCTGTTTGTGCGATCTTGGAGGTAGAATATTAAAGTAGGGGGTGTGGGGGGCACAGCCACCCACATGGGGGGGTGTAGGGGGGCTTGTCCACCTGCTCATAGGTAGTGTAGGATGGTTTGTTTGGATGTGGTGGGTAGCAGTGTGTCTGTGTGTGCGTGTGTGAGTTCTGTGTTTGTGTTACTTTTGTGAGTTTGACTGTCGCGAGTCTGAGTGTTCGGTATTGTGGGGTTTCGGAGTCTGGGCCTGGTACTGTGGGTGTCGGGATTGTGTGCATTCGGGATTCCATAGGTATCCCGTATACAGCGGTCGAAGTGTTCAAATATGAGCATAACATGGACCATAGCAATCACACATTCCACCACGACCAAACGTTATGAACAAAGGATATGGAGAGTATATGCCTCTACACTATTACAAATATGTACTATGGACAAGAGCCAAAGATAGGGCTACCACCTGTCCACTTTGCGAGGGAAAGTCCCTCTTTGTGCAGTTGTGTCCTGACCAAAAATAGTAAAAATGCCTAATTTCCTGAGAATGTAGGACATAATTATGTCCCATATTTAATGTAATAGTTACATAAAATAGTTATTTCTGTATCTAAAATACCTACATGTTACAAGAAACAGAATAAGCAACCAAACTGCTACACACATAAGCTTTTATTTAGGCAAAAATGTAAAGTTCTATCCTTTGTACTGACCATGGGTTTGTGTCGGCCTGTAAAATCTGATGTGTGTCCCGAAAATGTCCTACTATGGCCATTTGAAAAGGTAGCAACCCTAGCCAAAGAGGGTCAGTCACCAACACAACTCCAATGACTGCAAATATCTATGACAGAAATACACAAGACAGCTTTCATGTAGCAACACTCTATTACATTCCGATGTATTGCCAAAAGGATTGAAGGACTACCATCACCTGCATGCTATACAGGAACCAATTAACAGTGCCTTAATGAATCAGCCTGCAATTACCATAGTATTAGTCCACTAAAGGATAGGTGTTCAAATAGGGAAGGAACCCTCACACACATATCGAATATGTATAAAAGCAGTTCCTACACACCTGCATCTGCTATGTACACCCACCAACATCTCCCCCACACCCGAAACAATTACAATACATACTGTAATAATATCACAAATCATTCACTCACTGTACGACATCTGCAGAAGCCTTAACATACCTTGCCAGAGACACACTAAATTGGCCCTATGTGAAATAGTTGCTGTTATATAATGGAAAAGCTGCTGATGTTACAGGGTTTGTTTGCACTAATCCTATTTCAGAGGGTTGTGTGTACACCAGGAAGTGTTACCAATTACTGATTAACAGCACAGTATGATACACATGTACACCAAACCAAAGATGTCTGGTGAGCACACTGTAAACCACCTAACATTTTATGCATAGCCATACACCCTTGAGCTGCCCAAACATCCTTGCCAGACTGAAACGTCTGCAGAAGTATCAGGTACAAACAAACCTGAAATATAACAGCTGTACTCACATGTAGAACAACATCTTCTATCCATTACATACAATCCACGGGAGTCATGAAGCTAACATATCTCTGTGTCTCCATATAGCTGTTGCAATACATCACAAACAACACATCCAGGCCGTCTTCCTCTAAAGTAAGGCAAAGGGACAACGCCCAATTGGAGTACTCAGTCATACACCACTGTTGCCATGGTATTGGCTAATGGAGTAGCTGCACAGCTGACGTGCATGTAATTAACTACTTTGGAACACCAATTGGTGGTCAGGATAGCACATGTTACCGATATTTAACTATAAAAGGATGGCTTGTCACACATTCAAACCATCTGTATATATCAGCAGAACATTACAAAGAAGATTGAAACACAAACTGAATAAGACTGAAATAACAGTCAACGACACCTCGGGTTACTAATAAGGTATGTAGAACACTCAGTATGTCTGTGTATGTCTGTGTATGTAGTACCTGTTCTATAATAATTAAAGTGCATGCAATGCATATAGTGGAAACTGTTATCTTGTAGTGATGTATTGTTGAGCATAGTAACGCTTGCAGTATTTGTGTGTATTGCTGTAGGCCACAAGGCAAACACCTCATACACCACAAGGGATGCTATATAAGGACTTTGAACACAACAATTCCTCTCCAGCCACTGTCAGTGGCAGGGTTGGTCCAACAAGTATGTGCTATAACAGGGGATAGTATATGTTGATATATTGTAACAGTAGCCATATGTATGGGTGTATTACTGAGAATGACATGTCAAAGGTGGGCCTACTGTGCAATTATGATTTGCATTGTGGGATATTGTGCCAATAACTGTGTAATGTACAGTACTGTAGGCAGATATGTATTGCATTTTACATAGCATTACTGTTATGTTAGGCAAACATTAGTTATATCTATTGACATTTACAATACACAATAACAGGATACATATGACTTGTAGTCATCCAACAGTTTATCAGCATGATAGCAAAGTAAAATGGAAGAGCTAGTTAACTATCCATGCACATAAGACATGTAATAGGTTCATATGTAGGTACTAGGCTGCCTGCCCAAGGGCATTTATAAGCCTAGCTAGAGTGTGTTGGCTTCTGCCACCCCCATAGGTTAGTTCCCTGTGCCTCTGAACAGCAGATCCATTAGTTCCCTGTGCCTCTGTCCAGCAGAGTCATTGCAATGACCCCGGTGTACATGTCTGTCTCCCATCCATCCGTCAAGGTTTCTCTTGAAGAGTGTTAGTGAGGGGCCCTGCCTGATGTACATTGGAATCATGTTCCAAAGAATGGGGAGTCTCCGAGTCAGGAATCTATCCCTCCAGCACGTCCTAGTTATCGTTGCGGTTAGGTTTATATCCCTCGAGCATGTGACTCTCAGCGGCATTTGTTTAGGTGGAGCATATCCATCAATACTGGGTTGGACATGGGCCTTGTATGTCAAGCAGAGATCACCTCTGAGTACGCGGTATGCAACCGAGTACAACTGGAGTTTCTTTAGTGGGCTGCATAGGTCATCTGTTTGAGGTCAGTAATCCTCTTGGTGTGGTACTGTTGTGATCTTTCAAGCTGTTGCAGTTGTCTTGCAAGGTACATCCCAAATGGGGTACTGTATCCTTTAATGGGTATAATAAGTCATGAGTAGAAAGGCACAATGCCCTCCTTTGTTCTGTATGCAAACCCATTTGAGATTAGGGGGGACACGTAGAAGGATATTCTAACCACCTTGGCAATATTGTGATCAAAGGAGAGATTGCTATCTACTTGGGTTCCCAGATCCCTTATTACCTTTTCTTTATGTAGGAGACTACCACCTATGTGGTATTCCACGGGTAATTAGTTTTATCCAAAGGGGATGACTATGCACTTTTTGACATTCAGCTTGAGGCCATGTTATTGACACCAGGTATCCGTCTCAGTGACACCCTTCTGGAGGGTGTCTATATCAGCTGGGGAACCAATTATGGCCCTTAGTTTGCAGTCGTCTGCAAACCTTTTCAGCCAAAGTTCTCCTGTGCTTGCCTGTACCTCAGAGAAGTATATACCGAACATGAGGGGTCCTAGGACCGAGCCCTGGGGGATGCCACTTGTAACTGGTTTACAGTCAGACTTAGGGTATGCAACTCTTATTGTGTGGGTTCTGTCCGTGAGCCACTTTGCAAACCATCTCATGATGTAGGGGTTAATGTGCAGGTGGATGGGTATGTTGGTAATACCAGAATGGGGAATGGTGTTGAAAGCCTTTGAGAGATCAAGGTAGGCTGTGTGGACCTCCTTACCCTCATCTAATGCCTTGGTAAGTGTCTCAAAAGAAGTCCACCAGGTTTAGGAGGCATGGTCTGGCCTTAACAAAGCCAAACTGGGTGGGGGTCAAAGGTTTGGAGGAACCCTATTTCTCTGTGAATGAGATCCATGATGATGTGCTCCATAGCATTGCAGACCAGGCTAGTCAGGCTTATAGGGCAATAGTTCCCATGGTCCATTGTGGCGCCACCTTTGTGGAGTGGGATGACTGTTGCTGTGCACCATTCAGGGGGCACGAAGCCTGATGCAAGGTTATTATTGAACATGGTGCTTAAGTGGGGAGCCAGTTCATTCTGAAGTTCGTGTAAAATGCAGCCTGGGATGTTGTCCGGTCCCATGGATGCTGTGTTTTTGGCATTAGAGAGTGCAGCTTTTACCTGTGTAGTTGTGATTACAGAGACTCTGCATTGTTCCTGTATAGATATGGGCCCTTTAGGGGGTGAGAGGGGGTAATGTTAGCACTGAACCTATCTGCCAGGATATTGGCAATATCAGTTGGTTCTGTAATGCTCGTGCCTTAGTGCTGTAACTCAGAGCAGATCTGGGTGTTGCCATCGAGATATTTGACATAGCTATAGAATGCTTTGTGGTTGTCCTTGGAATTAGTGGTGGTTATGCTTATGTAGCTTTGGAGGATCTTATAAGGGATCTCAGCTTCTTACTGAGGCTGACCAGGGAGCTTCTCCACTCATGGGATTGTACTCTCTTTTGCCACAGTGTCTTCCTTCTGTTGTACAGTTTGTTTATGGCAGGGGACCACCAGATTGGCTTCCTTTTTTTGGAGGACAGTGTCTTGGTTCTGTTTGGGATAGCACAATCCATGCACTTGTGTAAGTGCTTATAGAGTGCATTTGTGTAGGATTCAGCAGTTGTAACTGCATTGTCCATCTGCATGGGTCTCATGAAGTTCACCACTTCTGTCTTAAGAAGCCTGAAATTGGCTTTGTAGAAATATTTTACTGTGGTTTCCTTAATGGGGGGGTGGGGGCGGGATGTGGATATCAAGGGTGATTAGCTTATGGTCAGATCGGACCAACGAGGAGTTGACTTCAGGTGTGGAACACCGGTCACTCATGTTGGTAATGACTAGGTCTAGGATATTGTTGCCCCTGGTGGGGGTGTGGATAAGTTGATCCAGGGCATTGGAGTTTATGAATTCCAGAAAGTGTTGGGCTAATGAGTTGGTACACAAGTAGTTATCCCAGTTAATTTTGGGGTAGTTGAAGTCACCCATTAGTAGGGTGTTTGGTTGAACCCTAATAATTTCAGGTACATCAAGAAAAGAGGAGTGGGAATCCTGGGGCATGGTGGGGGATCTGTAGCAAGCTACAATTCGGATTGCAGTTTTGCCCAGAGTTAGTTGCACTTGGATAACCTTGGATGCATTGTGCTAAGCAACTAGCCTGGAGGTGTGGATATCCTTAATGAATATGGATACACCTCCGCCTTGGGTGTTTTGGTCCATGTTACATGGCCGAAAGGTGTGGTATGAGTAATAGCCTGGTAGTGCAGGGGTGCTCTCTGGATCCTTGAATCAGGTCTCAGTCACTGCACAGATATCGATGTTCTCCATTACAAGGAGTGCCTCGAGTGAGTGCATTATGAGATTTAGACTGTTAGCATTGAATAGCATTATCCTCAGGTTTTGCTTGCCTGTTCCTGTTATGGTGGTGAATATGTTATTTGAACCTTGCCTTAAAAAGGCACTATAGGGGCAGCAAGAGCCTTAGCCAGTATCCGCAATCCCAGGGGCAACAGGTGCAGGTCATCTGTGGCAAAGCATTGTGGTCTGTCGACCATATCATCCCAAGCAGACAGATACTGGATACCCTTAGAATGACACCAGAAGCTTAGCCAGTTGTTGAAGTCAATCATTTTGTCCTTGTACTGCGGTATCATTCTGGGCAATGGCAGAATTCTACTCAGAGCTAGGGTCATACCTGCCTGGGCTACAAGATTGGAGAGCTCTTCCATGTCTCTTTTCATGTAGTCCAGGGAGGTACGTCTCAGGTCATTCACACCAACATGGACAATGACAGAATCATATTTGTACTTGTTGTGGAGTGACCTGAGTGCATGGGTTATGTGTTGGATCCTTGTACCTGACAGGCTGCTGACAGTAGCCTTCTTCTTGTTTAGCCTGGTGAGTGAGACATCAGTGTGCCCAACTATAGAGTAACCTATGACTAGTGTGTTGGGTACGTTGTTTTGCCTTATTGGCTGTGGTTGAGTGGCACACTGAGTCTGTGGGCTATGTGTCATTGGGGTTGTGTTGGGGGATGGAGGCTGCTTGTGTTTCTGCTTTGGAGGTCTCTGTTGCCTAGACAGATTATTATTGAGAGCGTCCGCAAATGTTTTTGTGTTACTATTTGTTGATTTTGGTGGTGTAGATTTAGTGAAACTATGTGATGAGTGTGGTGTGGTGCAAATGTTTACCTTCTCCACATGACTGTCAAGTTCAGTCTTGATTGGAGAGAGCTTTACCTCCAGTTTGGCTAGATAAGTGCATCTCTCACAGGTTGTAGTGTTGGGTGGTGGGAGGAGAGGGTTGTCTGTGTACAAGGCAATTTCTACATTGCCTCAAGATGCCCATATTCATCAGATAGACAGGAGAGAACACTGGGCGCTGACCCTTGGACATGCCTGAGTATAAAACTATTTTCCTCTAAATAAGTGAGGAAAGTGAGTACAAGAGCTGTTTTACTCTAAGCAAGTGAGAAAAGTACGTACAAACACTGTTTACCTTTAGATAATGAGGAAGACTGAGTGCTATAGTAATTAGTAGCTTATTTAGTGCTTACATGTCCTCAACAAGTGCTGAGCATGAATAAGCAATCCAGATAGGGTCTTGGATAACATAAACGTACTGCCCCCCCCCCCAACAGGTGCACAATCATATATCCATGTACACTTCAGAGCCCTGTAACCACATCTATGCAGATACAAGCTGCACTCAGGCTGCATGGGACCTGTCCACATCCCAGGTTGTATCATACACATATGGCAAAACAATTTGCTCTCCACATACACATCATGTAAAACATAGCTTCATGTCAGGCTGTACACACTGAATGGTGCACACCAACAGTTATCACAACACACAAAGGGGAAGACACCACTGATAATGGGAGGTACTGCACTACTACCCTGCTGAGTCTGGTCTGAAAGGCCATGAACCTTGATCAACTTATTTGATGTCAGCAGTAGAGATGTAGATGATAGTAAGGTTGATTTCACACTGCATATCTTAACCTTTCCAGGTCATAGGACATAATCACCCATACTGTGTTCCACCTACACTCAGTATACTAGATGTACATTCCTATGTCACAGGAGTGTTTTGCAACTGGACTGCTGGCAGAACCAACACTATAGAAGGTGTCTGAATAATACATGCGCATCACACCAGTGCCAGCTACAGTACGACAGAGTTAATTCATTGTACTCCTCCTCATTGTAGTCTATAACACACAGACTAACAGAAGGCATCTGCCTATTGAAGTATGTGAATGACTATGACCTAGGAGCAATAGCTGACTCAGAATGTTGTGGACAACATACAGAAGGAATTTTGTGGGTGAGGTGTGTGACATATGGCC
The DNA here is from genome assembly GCF_019279795.1 of Protopterus annectens. NCBI lineage: Eukaryota > Metazoa > Chordata > Ceratodontiformes > Protopteridae > Protopterus > Protopterus annectens. The sequence continues at coordinate 610,572,124 of NC_056745.1, forward strand.
ACAATCTGACAACTACATATTGCATTGTCACCCCTATGTTAATAACCCTGTACGCATGAACTACCACCTAGGCAGCGGTCAACATAATGGACACTGTGTGTAAGGGATGCAGCTGGGCAGTTGTCTTTACTGTGATAGTTACGTCACCACACCTGTCAGGTAGTCATAAGTGGCAACCCTAATCATGACAGGGTGCCATCCATGAATATAGAGATCATTGTTCAGCCATACTCATCACTCAAGTGACCCATATCAGATCACATATTTCCTTTAAGGGGTATTGGCCATGTTCAGATGGCCTACACCAGCCTTCCCAATCCCCATCTCCACTATGTAGCATGATGCCTACCCTGAATAAATCCATGTCCAACCCAGTGATGTTGGACATGCAACACATACACATCCTGATCTCAAACACATACTTCATGGACATCCACCTTCCTAGTACAAGGATCACCACATGTTGGACAGATCCTTGTCCCATACACTTTACATACCCCTGCCATACTATGCATCCCTGTCCAGCAAAGCTGCACATTGCCCCTCTTTCAGACATGGTGTGATGA